>NW_027113993.1:1956122-1957791 GCF_000696795.3 Halyomorpha halys
TAAATAAATGTATTTTATTTATTTAATATGAGATCGATCTGGCGGGCCTTACATGGTTAATATAAGTTACATTTTTTTTCAACAATTGATTATGGGGGGAGGGGTATAGTCTCATACAAAATACCCCCCTAACACTAAATACAATGTTATAAATTAAGATAAAATAAATAGATGAAAATAATAATTCTTAATAAGATAGAAAAGTAAGGTTAATTAAAAAAATAACGACATCCGTAGACCTAACACAATAAATAATTGCCCTCTAACGGGAAAAAAAACAAGTTAATTTGAAAAAAAAAAGGCGAAGAGAAAAATAAATAAATAAAAGAGAAGTAATGTCAATATCCTATATTGATAAATATAGGATTTATAACAGGATGTTCAGTAGCAGCCTGAGCTTCAGTCTTCAGGTTGAGGTTGGATTTCCCAAATTATAAGTCACTGCTCCTTTAACTATAGGTAACTGGGAGTGGAACTTCATAAATCTTTTTTTTACGTAGTCCTCTATTGACTCCGTTTGTAATACCCGATGTCATTGGATATTCACTACAAATCAAGGAGCAAATAAATGTAATGTGAGCTATACTGCAAAGGAAAGACACAGTCGGGTGGAGAGTCTATTCATTGGTTGAACTCCATTGATTAAACCTGAATGTATATAAATAAGATACATTGGATCCATAATTTACAAATTGATACTACAGTACTAACCTGGTATTCTTCTTATACTTCAAGCTAACACAACTAATTTATTGTAAATAATTTAGATAAATATATTTATATAAAAATAGTATTGATAAATATAGAATTTATAACAGGATGTACTACAGCTGCCATAATTCACAATTTTAATTAATTTATACTTGATTTATTTAATACCCTTCATAATTAAAATTGCACCTTATAACTCATATCATATAAGTTGTTTTAAGAAATAGCAATAAGCTATAAATGGTGGAAATTAATGTGAAGCTGCTTCGATATATTATAACATTAGAAGCATGGAGGCACAGTTACTTTTCAGTTCGGTTAACACAAGCGTTAATTTTACTTTGCATCACTCAGTAAAATCGTTCCTGCGAAGAAACGTTATTTTTTTTTTTTATAAGTTTATTTTTCCCTAATAAGGAGGCATATTATTGAATTAAACGATTTGAAGTGAAATAATTGAATTTAATGGCATCATAAATCGATAAATAAATTATACAGTTCAAACTCTGTATTAGCTATATTGAGTTTTTTATATTCTAATAAAATTTCATACTGATTTCGTTAAATTTCAAAATTTCGTCCAGCATAGACAAGTGATAAAACTTGTTAGATAATATTCTCTGATGAGCATTTTGATTGGAATCCTCTTGAGAACATGTACTATAAGGTCCAATTGAAATTTAGAAAGAATTGAAACTTTTCCTGTTAAACAAATATTTAAAAATAAGGTATGTAATTTGATATCTTCAGTTTTGTTGTCACATTGTGCGTATATATATTTATATATACATTCATTTTATAATTAAATACTGAAATCCTTACAGATGTCTTAATAACGGCGCAATCTGTATATTACACCTGAGACGCATTGCAGTCGTCCGTCATAGTCTACACCGTGACTACTGTTATTGAACTCATTATGTTTCATAAAGCAAAATTAAAAAAAAAAAAATAGAAC
>NW_027113993.1:1957851-1960110 GCF_000696795.3 Halyomorpha halys
TTCTTTTATTTATTTTATTTCTCATAACACTTTTTCAATTTTTTAAAATTATATAATCTCAATTCTCGTCTATCATTTAGAATAGAATATTGACCAATAAACTAAAAATTTAATTTCAATAGAAAAAAAACTATCTCATTCAATAATTAAAAATGTAGCTTTTAATGTCATAAAATATAAATGCAACATTTTGAACTGTATTCATTCTTAGTACAACATTTAGTTATCAATAAGGGTAATAGATATTTCTTTTTATGTTGTTTGGTGAAGAAAGAGTATTGTAAAGTTAAGTAGTAGTGCAAGTTAAGTAGTTGTTCAGTGATCATCTTTAGTGAAAAAAAAAAAACAGCAAATTTTCGCACTATTAATGCCGGAAAGATCTTACGTATACCAACTCCTTTTAAATGAATTTTTTGAAAATGTAAATACATTTACTTGCAATGTCACAATAACAAAAAAATGCTATTATTTATAGTGGTTTTGTAATATTTTATGTGATATATACACGTTATACATGAAAAAAAAAATGATATATTTTATGCATCCGTAAATATATTTTTCTCATTCTTAAAAAAATTAAGCTGATCTTCATGAAATTTAATTCGATTCTAGGAACTAATTAAATTTAATACGCAGAATCGAATTATGGAATCGGATGTACAACTAAATCCTTTTAAAAAGGCTAATGGACCCATACTTCATGATGAGAAACTGAAGTATTTATTATTTAATTCCCTCATTTTATCGACTTATACATAATTAATAGGCATTCAACATCGATATCTATTATTGACAAAATAAACAACTTTAAATGGTGATAAGGTTGTTTTGATTTTTTTTCTTTAGGTGGAATTTTTAAAATTGTTGAACCTGCAATACTACAAGTGAACAAAAATTTTACCTGTACCATGACATTCGGAGAGGTAGCACTTTATAATGCACTTTCCAAACTGTTGTGCCCTTTCTAAATTAAAAAATATATGTTTTGATCCCTTAAGATAAATGACTTTTTATGAAATTTATTAGTAAGTTAATCTTACTTATTTTAAACGAACTCTACATTTTCAGGCTATTTCTTTCAATAATGAATGCAATTTTTATTTTACTTGTTACTTTTAGACCTGAATACATATATGCACAATTCATTTTCTCTACAGTCTCTTGTCTAGGCATTATTGACACCAGTCGTATGATTTTTTTTTCATATGAATATATTTTAATTTACTATTAGTTTCGAAAATCCTTTTCTTAACTCATTATCAATTAATTTATTATTGATTGGAGAAGTTTGTTGGGGGATGCGGTCAGCAAAGAACAACATAAATAAACAAAACCATATTTATTTATTTTATGCCGACGTTTCGACCTGTGTTTCAGGTCTTCATCAGGGGTTGTGGAGTAGAAGGTAGGCCTGCAACTGGCCTACCTAAAATAATTCATATCAATTAATTTAATCCTAGTGTTTTTGTTTACCATTAAATAGATAGTCAAAAATACTGACACGTTTTGGCTATGAAAAATTGCTTAATTTTTATATTTAGAAAAAAAGTTTATTTAAATGAGCAATATGGGTGTATCTAAAAAAGATTAAATTCCTGAAATACACTGTTCAAACAATTTTCAGCATGTGAAAATTCTTCATTGTGGACTGTTACCAGTAATATTTTACTGTTAAGGTTTCGTACACATTGAATATTTAACTATAACATTTTTTTTTTTTTTTCATATTTTATAAACATAATTTGACAATTATAAAAAAAAGTAAAATAAGATATAGTAGTGATGATGATGTAATAAACATCAGATATTATCAATTAAATAATTTTTATATGCTTATAATTATAAACATAATTTAAAAATGAATTGTTCACATCATTATATTCCAATTTTTTACGTACAGACGATAGCCAATTTAGCCAAGATATTTTTTCTCAATCGAAATTTCAAATGCTAATTTGTACAGTATAATTATTGAGAGCTTTTAGTAGTTGTTATAAGCTCCAAAACCACTCCACAAACAGCAAAACATCCAGGTATTAAGTTGATGCAGGCTTTGAGGAAATTAATGAACCAGCTAAGCTCTGATAATTCCTATTTACCAAACATGATCAAATATCCTCGTTATATCCAGGACGCAGCGACAATTCAAGATATGGGATCCAGTTCATTCCTAGTAAAGTTCACCAGTTGATACACTGACAGTGAAGTGGTTTCATTGTAGGTGGTTATAATGGTTTATGATCTTCATATACCTGATAA
>NW_027113993.1:1960170-1982118 GCF_000696795.3 Halyomorpha halys
TTAATTAAATATCACCGATAACGAATAAGCCTGAAAGTTCCTAATATTTATTTCTTTTACACTTTATATTAATATATTTTTTGCCTATTTACAATGCAGTTAGTCAGTGTTACATTAGTTTTACCCTATAATGGTTCAATGAGGAGAAAGTCGGTCAGACTTGTCTATTCTTAGCTTTAACACTGAAATAGTTGTAATGAAGAAGTTTTTTGCCTATTGTTTGAAAGTCTTTACAGTAAAAATGTATTTGCATGGAAATTCAGTTCATAAATTGACTCGATAGTTCCAAATTATTTCACGGCGGAGTCTAATTATATTCCAAGTGATTCAAGAAGTGTTGCTTAATCTTTTGTGAATCAAATGATTAAGGGCTTGTGGAAAAGTAATAATTTTATTTCACCACCTGAACTTCACACTTTCATAGTTTTTTCAAATTTATTATCTTGCTTTCTAGGACGTTTCGGAGAACTTTTGTTTTTGTTGAACTTGTTTATCTTTTCTTTTTTTTTCCTTCATCGGCCCAAGACTCCCGTTGGAGTTCTACTCAATGTTTCCCCCTTTTTAGCTTCTATAATTTAATATTTCCAAAAAAATAAATAAATATTTCTACAATAACAGAATTATAGCTATTGTTTCTTATTAATTTCTGACCTTAGGCAAGAAAACAAATATAAAAAATAATGTTATTAATCTTTTACTTAGTGCCTACGTCGGTCATTCTTAAATATTATGTCGAGTACATGCCTAACGTAATTTGACCCAATGTTTTAAATTTGTTTGAAGCCACTTTATACCAAGAAGAAACCCCTCATCCTTTATATTATAGAGATGTGTAACTGTATGTACTGTATTTAAAAATATTACCAACCTGTATAAGAGCATTTCGAGTAACGATTTTTCAAAAATAGTGGCGAACAAATTTAATAAGAATTATCTACATTTCAAGTTTAAATTTCATAAAAAACAAAAACAAAAAACATTTTCACATGTAATGACAATGCATTAATTTCAATGTACATTGTTCCATTCAAAAAATCCTGCACTATGTATGTAAAAAATCCCATAAGATGTATTTCATATGTGAAGCTAATAAAACAAAGTAAGCAAAGTATAATTAATATAGTATTATTGCAAGATAGTATTTCTAGAAGGCCTAAACTAGTTCAGGTCCATCCAATTACCCCTGACTCTTATTCACCAATACACCCCAGTTCTGGGAAGCTTCAAGAGTTTCTGCGATGCCGTAACGGATTCACAGGGATCGAGAAAGTTTTATTCGATGCCATTCCTGTCGACTCCGAGTTATTCTACCCTTCTTCCAGTAAATTGGTAAGGACTGAAACATAAACGCTTAGCGACAGGGGATGACAATCGACAACTAAAAAGAAACGGCAGATTCGGAAGGAAGCCCTTTGCCAAGTAATAAAACCAGCTGAGCCTCCCTCCCCCTCCGAGCTAGATCTCTTTTCCACTCTCTCTTCTTCGCCGTCCCTTTTCATTAATTTTAATGGAATCAACTCCATCCCTTCATTTCTGAACTCCCTCCCCTGTCCCCGCTCCGCCTAGCGTACATTCATTCCACGTCTCCTCGCCACTTCGTCAACGCTGTAGGGCAACGGAGCACGCACGGGCCTTTGAATTTTATTTCCGCTTGGTGGAGAATGGCTGCGTGTACACAGCTCGACAATCTTCAAATGAATTTCTTTATTGCCTATTCAGGCGAGGAATTGGATTGCAGTTTTTTTTAAAAATGTTTTTAAAGCTAAATAGTGGGCTTAAATCTACCGTTACTAATTTCCCTACTACATAAACATTTTCTTTTTTATCCAGTTTTCATCTCAGGTAATTATCATGAGAGAAGATTATATTTACAGCATTAATGGATATCAGCAGAGTTTGCTAATGAAATTAGATTCCTTAGCTGTAAGAGTTGTAGATTTTTTAACCGTTTTATCTTCCTTTTTTTAAATTTTGTTTTACTTTTCCATCCTGCACCAGGAAAAAATTAAAACCCAACAATGTTTAATTCCTAAGTTTTTATTTCGGACACTTCGGGGATACTATGTCTCCCTTCAACATCTAATCTCCCCCAGTGTTTACATTTTCAAATTTTAATTCATTGACCTCATTGTTTCAGACATATATTTTAAAATTTGTGACTCAGCCCATGGATACTGGATCAGATTAGATGCTGAAGAGAGAGATACAGTATCCCCGAAACGTTCAGGATAAAAAAAAATGAATGAATCACTATTGATTCAAGTTATAAGCACACAAAAAGCAGCACTAATTGCTAGCTCGATATAAGCACTGTTACTAATTGCAAGCATTGATACAAGCACACGCGCTCCACGTTACTGATACACATTTGCGTGCATTTTTATGAAAAGGAAAAAATATATTAGATACAATAATAATACCATGTTTGAAATTAAATTAGGCTCATATAAATTCAAATGTTTTAAAAAATTGAAATTAACATTATGATTAAACCTAAATATATCAAGTGGTCAATGGATGTATAAAATATATATATACATAACAGTACAAAAGTAAAACATAAATATGCATACTTACTTGCAGGGCAACACAAATTACTAGAAAAAAAAAAACACAAATCAATAAAGGAAAGCTAATGTTAATGTTGTTTACAGCAATGTGTTAACAAATTGTCACAGTACAAACACATTTAAATTAACTGATGTGTTAACAGTTAATTTTATAATAGTTTGCGATTCGGTGACAATAATAGACCTTTGCATTATTGAAACCCATTTTTTTCATTTACCAATTCATAAAAGCGTGGCTACTAACTCTAAGGAACCGAGTTCGAATCCGCTCCTGGGGTCCACCCAGCCTCTTCAATTCGGTACCCTTAATTGGGTAAAAATCTGGCGGTCGAGCGTAATTCTGACCAAATCACCTCCTTGCACAACCGATGGTCTAGTAACATTACTTCTTTACAAAGTACTGATCCTCTGACCCTACATGGGTTATAGCGGTACAGATTTAATTTAATTTAAATCATAAAAAGGGTATACTGGAACATTATTGATTGACCGTGTGTATAGATGAATGGAATATGGTCCGGGAGTGGTAAAAAATACTCAAATAGTAAATAATTATACTATTTTTATTGGCCAACGTTTCGCCCCACGTTGCAGGGCTTCGTCATGGCTGTTTTGACAGGAGTTAAGTCACTCAAATCAAGCCCCCAAAACAGCCCTGACGAAGCCCTGCAACGTTATTATTTTTTGACCGCAACCGGAGCATATTCCATTCATTTAAAAAAATTTGACAATATCTCTTTCAAGTATTTTTGTCACAACAATGCAACATATTTATTATTTCTCTTATCAATTCACCATATTAATTTATCTAATATATATAGTATGTGCACAAATTAACAAATCATGTTATGTATAACTTTCATTTTACGTTATAGTTCTAACACCTATACGTATGTTACAAATAAGAATAATATTTTTTCAGTTGATTTTACTACCTTCTTTGAAGGAAGTAGATTTTCATCCTATGCAGGGCAATTAAACGAATTTATTTAAATCTGTTCTGCAGTCTTTGTATAAAAGAACAAAAAATAAATAAAAATTAGGGAGATATTTTCTAGTTGAAAATAAAATAATTTTGTTTTTCATATTACACAGTCAGTATATGTTTATATATATTTTCTTTTCGACAGGAAATAAAATAAAAAGATTTTTGGAGGCAGAAGATCCAATAGGAGAGCCACAGAATATTCTAGTGTAATTTGCCCGAAAGGGACTTAAAGGAAAAGGGTGAGCAAAGGGAAGAAGAGATTCCAAGACAGTGACCACAGGCCTTTAATAAAATCCAAGCCAGCGACTACGAGATGAAAAATCATACATAACTGCCAATGTATTTCCAGCACCTTAGTTATAACTAGCTTTTTTTCTTTTTTTTTTAATGTTGATTAATTTTTATTTATTAAAGTTGCTACTTTTAACCGTTTACAGGGATAGTAAATTATTGAACCTATAATTAAATATTTAACCCTAGATATCGCAACTTTAATGTATTCTTTTAAAGTTAAGGATTATAGAAACATGGATGCTTTAAAATTTTATGAAAACATAAATATTTATCATTGAAAAAATTACTTAGAAAAAATATAAAATCTGAAGATTTTAAAAATTCGAAATCTCAATCTTTATTGTTAACAAAAAATAAAAATTTATTCTATTGTTTTTTTAAGACAACACAAGAATTAAATTGGAAAAAAAAAATTTGTTTCATCCCATAAATTGAATAACATAGGAGCTGTCTATTCTAGCATTCCTTGTAAAACATTTCTTCGTGAGTAAAGAACACCAACTTTTTCCAATTTTTCCAGCTGTACCTGGTATCCAAGTCTCTTGTTCTGGAAGATTTCATTAAGTTAACACTATGAATTCGATGTTGCCACAAATTTCAGACATCAAGTTTCATCCAAACAAAACAAAAATCGTGACAATGAATAATTAGAATGAGCTAGTGGTTCTTAATTTAGGTAAAACACCTCTGTTATAAAAAATCTTTAGGCCCAAATTTGAGAATTGAAGCACCGTCGAATTTAACCACTGATCATGGAATTGAACTTCATAGATTCAGATATAATCAATTTTATTCTCTATAAGTCTTGTAAGAATAATATTTCATAAGCTATCATATTTAATAATCAGGAAAAAGTGGATAAAACTCCGAAGTGTATGAAATTTTTTACTCACCACGGCATACGTGTCCTTTTGCGAGGCCTAAACTTGGATTCTCATATCCGTCTGACTGCCGGACCTTCCGAATTTTATCAGACTATCGAATGGACCTGATTAAGCTAATATAAGATCTTACTCAAAACTTTCAGCCCGTCCTCCGGTATGGTCTAGTGGCTAGGATACCTGGCTCTCACCCAGGAGGCTCGGGTTCGATTCCCGGTACCGGAATAACTCTTTTTTATAATTTTAATTTTGATAACTAAAAATAATATTCATGATAATTGTTATAAATACATCACGTAAATTAGTCGAAGTAATTGCATATAAAAACCGAAGGGTAAATTTGTCTTATAATAATCTTGTTGTTTTGGCTCGATAGTAATAACAGAGACAAATCAATAGTAGTAGTAGTAGAGTTCTAAAATAAGGGAAATCAAAAAAGTATTTCGAATTGATAGTATGTAAAGAATGTGGCAAAGACATAACGAAAAAATCGAAGGGTATATTTATCCTATAATTTCAAGAGTATAAAAATTTCGATATTTAGGCTCAGTTATTAGAACAGAGACAAGTCAAATTTTAAAATTTTTGAAGTAAATACAATGAACAGACTGTGATATATATCGATTGTTGATCACATGGCGTTTTTAACGGTAAGTAATTGAGTTCCCAGCTGGAAGTTGCCACCAAGGCTTTGTTTGTTGTTAATTTTTTGTTGTTTGTTCTCACTACAGTAAGAACATTTTATGTTATTAAACTGTAACTAATAAAACTGTAAGAAAATTGTATTTGTTTCCACCACCCCCGCATTCAACATCGCACTACATGTTTGATATTTTAATTTCTTTTTCTTTGGAAAGACTTTGAGAAATATTATACCTAATACTTGAGGATTTTCCTCCACCTTCATAAATGGCCTATACATGGTCATAGGAATCATCTAATGGACCGCCATTTTTAAACGAAAGGTCGGACGGTGATGATGAGCTCCGAGAAAGATAATTGCCTAGTGAATTTTAACTTTCTTACCGAATTTATATTAAACGATAGTTATAAATAAGATAGTTAAGGATAATTAGTTCACAGATGGCGTACGGTGGATCAACACCCTATTTTACCTTTGTTTGCTATTTTTTGGGTGTGAAATGGAATCAAAGGGGAAACAATGGCGTTAGTCCGACGTATGGCATCCAAACTGATTTTCCTAAGCTATCGAGACGATGTGTTTTCAAATCTAAATTCGGTAGTAACAAGTCACTAGGCGATGACGCTCCTTGGAACTCATCACTACCGTCCTACTTAATAAAATATTTTATTATTAACAACGATCCACTTTTTCTCTCAACTTCTTTTTATATCAAAAAACTTCCAATGTTTCGGCCTTTAGTCCATTTTCAAGGACACAACCTATAAAATTTCTTTTCATATTATTATTATTATTTTATTTCCTCACACAATAATAATGGTTTTGAATATACCTTAGCCATTGATGTCATAGTTCTTTAAATTATCTTTTTTGCAGGCTAATTGCCCATGTCTTATCTTAAAAATTAAAATAAATATTAAAATAATATTATAACAGTTCAATCATTTTTAAAATGATTATTCACTTACAAATTATATAATTTAAATATAAAAACTATTCCTTAAAAATTGTTTTTTCTTAATCTCATGAACAATATTAACAATAAAACCTACCTTCAACAGGTTAGGGATTCTGTTATAACTTTATTACTAAGCTTAATTTATTAAAAATTTAATTAACATTCTTCTGTAATTTGTTTTATATAATTTAACATTATTTAAAAACATAAATACCATATTCTTACTACTTATGCATATATACATATATAGAATTTATGACTTTTACATATATACACCCCCCTTAATGTCGGCAGGAATAAATATTTTTTGTTTATTTGTATGTGTTTGTTGTTTTTTTGCTGACCGCTCCCCCCGACTATCTTCTCCATTTATTAATCTACGGTCAATAATCTATACCTCATCATAATTAAAATTTACTAGAAAATTTCAATTCTATTCTACTAAAGAGGAAATATGACACTACGATTTTGTTCTGCAACATGAGTAAAAAAGAAAAAATTTAATTAGGATTTTTTCATTTTTTCATTTAGGAAATTGTTCATCACTATTTGAAAGAAAAAAATTAAAAAGAAAATTGTTCTGAATTATTCTCTAGAAAAAAAAAAATATGCGTATATACGTTTAGTAGCATTTTATCAAATGATAGTAGAAATATACTTCTTATCGATATTTTAAAAAAAATCTTTGAATTATAACTATTGAAAGGTATATGATTTGAAATTATATCTGTAATAATTAAATATTAATATTATAAAATATATAATTCCGGTACCGGGAATCGAACCCGAGCCTCCTGGGTGAAAGCCAGGTATCCTAGCCACTAGACCATACCGGACGAGAGATAATATATTTTAATTTTTTTAACGCGTTAAGAGATTTTTGGGTTAATTTATTTAATTTAAAATTAAATGCTATCATCATTTATCAGTTTCACAGATTTTGGGGCTTTCCGTTACGAAAGTATAAAAGAATATTTTAATATCACAATTTGTCGCTACAAAATAAAAGATTTTTACATAACTATGTAACATGAAGTTAGATATTAAAATTTTATTTTTTTAGGAGACATTTAAAATAGCATTTCATGACGTATTTGTAGTTAAAATATACCTGAAATTATATATTGCAGCTAAAAATCTAACAAGAAAAAAAATAATAATTTGTTATTTTTTATTATAACTTTTTTTGATTGCTTTTCTAAAATCGATTGGAAAGCTAGGTTGAGTTGGAATTGCAAAGTTTATGTAAACATAAACGTACTTGATATTTTATATGTGAATTGAAGTTATTATTAGCTTGTTTGTTAATTATATTTAATTCAATAATTTTAGAACGTTATAGTTGTCTATGTTATTACAACCGAGCCAAACATGCTAATCTTGTCATTAAATGATAAAAATAACCTTCGATTTTTTTTTTTTTTATTTCCTTGCTATATCTTTAACCATTGTCAATCGTGTCTAACATACTGTTTTTGTTCATAATTTTAAAAGAGTACTAATTCCGTTTAATAAATTAAATCAACATATCGAACCTATTTATAACAAATATCATGAATGATATTTGTAGTTATCTAAATTAAAATCATAAAAAAAATGTATTCCGGTACCGGGAATCGAACCCGAGCCTCCTGGGTGAGAGCCAGGTATCCTAGCCACTAGACCATACCGGAGGACGGGCAGTAGGTTTTAAATTAGATCTTATATATTAAACCTATTAATAACAAATATCATGGAATGATATTTGTAGTTACGTAATTAAAATCATAAAAAAATGTTTTCCGGTACCGGGAATCGAACCCGAGTCTCCTGGGTGAGAGCCAGGTATCCTAGCCACTAACTAGACCATACCGGAGGACGGCCAGTGGATTTTGAGTTAGATCTTATATATTCTTAATCAGGGCCATTCGATAGTCTGATAAAATTCGGAAGGTCCTGCTGTCAGAGGGACATGAGAATCCAAGTTTTTGACCTCGCAAAAGGACACGTGCGCCATGGTGAGTAAAAAACTTCATACACTTCAGAGTTTTATCAAATTTTTCCTGGTATTTTAATATTAGTGATGGTTTGTGAAATATTATTCTTACTAGTCTTATAAAGAATACAATTTATTACATTTATCGTACGTTCAATTCCATGACCATTGGTTCAATTCGACAGCGCTTCAATCCTCAAATTTGAGCTTGAAGATTTTTATTACAGAGATGTTTTACCTAAATAAAGGACCGCTAGCACTGATTTTTGATATGCTGTAGATTTCGAGTACAAAGTAAAAATCTAATTTTTCAATCTCTTACCTAATATACATGATTCATGGTGCACAACACATTTTTCTAAGCTATAGGCTATATCTAGGTCCTAGTGATCATGAAACCAAACCTAATGTGCCCATGTAATATATTTTAGTCTCCACGTGTTTTATACAAACAGTTAAAAAAAAATTTGAGGAAATAACAAAAAATTCAACGCACAAGTCAACATTGAATTTTTCACTATACATTCGATGTATACAAACAAAAGATCAAAACACTACAGTAAGACAACTCTTAGCAAGGTAACTCCTAAATGTTTTGTTCTTTCTTGAAGAATAGTCCATAATAGTCGTACATTTCCCTCCCCCCCCCTCCAAAAAAAGTTTTAAATTTTATTTTAACGTGTTCTAAAAATAGTACCCTAAACTGGGATTACTTTCTGCTACTCGGGACCTCCTACAAACTGTCACAAATCTCAGCCTGTTATCACAAAGTTATCTCAGTCTACAGAACAATTTGCGGAATACGCCAACTACAAATTAAAAAAAAATCTTTTATCTGATGTGCCAATATTAAAGCAATATTTCTTTAGCTATTTCACTAAAATTCAAAAAAATCTAGTTTAGTCGTTAATGAGATCGTATCTTTTTTCAAATAGTATATTCATACATTTCCAAAAGTTAATTGGCTAACAGAACCCAAGGGTAATTGGTTTTCAAATTGCCAGTCTGCGGTCACCATGTCCACGAACCACTGGAAATTGGCTTTGCTTGTTTCTGGATTGGAAAGCAATGTTGTTCTGTAATTGCAGTGTTTGTGTAAACATATTCTTGATATGTGAAGTGGATTTATTTGCTATATTGCAATGAATTTCCGACAAGAATTGGAAAAACTGGCAATTCCTATTCCATTTTTCAATAATTAATCAAACTCAGTCTTGATGGCACAAAATCAAAATAATTTTTAATTTGATAACTTTCTTTGCAGCTTTACCGTGTCATAGTAATTTCTGTGAAACGTTTCTTTGAGTAAATGTCATATAAAAATAAAATAATTCATAACATTTCAACATTCTGATCCATGCCATTAAAATTATATATTTAAAGTGTGGTCATTTATTTATAACTTAAAATAAATAATAACATATTGGATTTTATTTAGTAAATTCTAGGCAAATAGATGGGTCAACAAGATTATTGGATTCAAATTTTCAATTTACAGTGTATATTATCCGTTTCCTCCTACCTTCTACATAAAACTTGTTGTATGCAATAACAATAGTATTTTTTAACTGCATTCACATTTTTATTAATTTCTTTTTGCAATTATTTCCTTTACATTAATAGGGACGAAATATGTACATTTGTAACTGGCTAAATATTTTTTTACCGTTCTTCTCCATTAAAATATTAATAATTTTCATGATTCATAAAAAGAGAAATAGTCATGAAAACTTATAAAAATTCCAAAAATAACTCGTTTCTATATAAAATAATGAATAAATTCGAAAATATTATTGTCATTTTGTTACAAAGTAATGAAAATAAAATTAATATTTTAATAATAATAAATAACATTGTCATTTCGAATGGTTAAAATAAAATTAGGCCTGCATTTATAGTGTTTAATTTTGAATTTTTATAGCTCCTATAAAATACTTATTATTTTATTTTTGGACTGTTGGTGAAAATAATATTCTTTTTTTATTATTATTATTTAATTATTGAACGTTCAACCAATACAAAGTGTAAGGAGTTGTTAACATTCAAATGCACTATTCATTTTATAATAAATTTGGCCTAGTGACTAATTTTCAAATTATCGTTGTGTTTATAGCACATTGAAATTACTTAAACATTTTATATTGAAATATGTGGCCATGGAAATGAATAATATATTGTAAACATTATGAATTATTTTTAGTGAGTGTCATGTGAGAAGAGTTAATTCCGTTTTAGAGGACGCCAGGAGTCAGCTATTTTTGTTAATCTGGTCCAGTAGCCTTTGCTGGAACAAACACGCTTTGTTTTCAACTAACAAAGGCCCTTAATTAACTAAATTTTGTCTCTCGGTTCTTTTTCAAGTTGTTTTTAAAACCACCTCAATACGCCTACTTAACAACATAACGCTTCGTTAATCTATTGTTAACTTCGGGCTGGGATAATATATTTTTATTAGATTAAACTACCAGTAATAAATGTAATAAAAAATTATATACTGACCATAACTTTTTTTTTATTGTTTTGTTAATGTTCTTCTTATCTACAAACAACATCATAAGGAAATCTCTCAGCAAAAATTTTCTTACCTGTACTATTGCAAAAAATATTTGACCAGAAAGTTGGATTAATAGTGTGAAAGGTAAATTTTATGGAGGCTCCACAAGATAACTAAAAATAAATACATGTTTCTGATGCTTTGTATGGATTTTTTTGTAAAATTTTTTTGGCTGTATAACTAATTTACCAAGCGTTTGTAAATGTTTAGGACTTTCGGCTACATAATACTACTAAGACTACAGTTCATAATATATATGATTAAATAAATAAAAACAAAATTAACGTTTTGAAAATTCAACTCCTACATACAATATACAATAAGTATCAAATTTAGTGGCACCTACAAAATTAATTTTTATTTTACATTTTGGCTTATAAAACTGTAAAACAAATCTGACCAAGTTTAATTTTATCATTAAAATAATTAGATTAAAAATTCACGGATTCAATGAGTTAATTTTATTGAAGACTAATTAAAAAAAAATGAAATGCAAGTTAATATATCTCCGGTATGGTCTAGTGGCTAGGATACCTGGCTCTCACCCAGGAGGCTCGGGTTCGATTCCCGGTACCGGAATATCGTTTTTGTCCAATTTAAACTATTGGATAGAAAAATTAATATTGTTTTTTAGAGAATAATAATTTCACGTTAAACTTTTTTAACTTCAAAAACTACAGTAGAAGCAAACGCTTTTAAATAAAATCATGTAATTTAAATTCCTACTGTAAAATAGAAATTGAAAATATGACAATATTAGTTACGCCATTTCAGCATCAATATTTCTCAGTAATTATATAAATATATATAATAAGACTGGGTTATACGTCTTTCACTCACTCACTGACTTATTAATCATTGTATCTCCAAAACGACAGATATAGATGGAACAATAAGACTGGGTTAAAAAAAAAAAATGAAACATCAACAAAACATTTTATTTAAAATATTTACCCTCAATTTCTATACATATTCCTAAGTTGTTGTTGATCCCTTATGCCAATATAATTGCAGAACGATATGGATGTAATGGTTTTTCTTCTGGGTAAAAAGGAAAAATGAATAATTCCTGTCATTGACCATTACACAAAAATTAATCATTATTTTTTTTTTTTTTTTTTATGCAAATTTTATTTTGGCATGCGTTCCGGTCTTTCTTCGATATTTAAACATTGATCTGACCGATACCTGTTGCCATATACAATCTACTTTTCATCACACATCTTTACCTTTTTCGGGAAAAAGGCTTTTTTGCTCAGTAAGCATTGAAACGCATGCCTCATTACTCCTCAGCTCGCTCATTAAGTTCATGAGGTAGCCATAGATCTACCATTTTTATTTTACCAAGTATCGAGAAACTGTCGGTACACTTGTATTCAGTTGTGCTGCAAGTCCTTTAATTGTTTGGTAAGGGTTTTCTTCCACAGTAAGCCTAAGATCATCTTCGTCAGATGGTGGTGTAAGGCTTCCTGGGGTTGGTTATCCAAATCTGTCACTAGCAAAATATTTTTCAAATCACCGGCTAATGGTCCATTTTTTATAAAATCGTGGTAATGCTTCATGCAGCTTGGGCTGCCTAGTGGCCAAGTTTAAACCGATAAAAAAAATTATTCTAAAATCGCGTCATTCCATGGTCATATTTGATGGCATACTAAACATTGTACAAAAAATTGGATTGGCAGTGAATATTATCAAGGAATACAGGATTAATAACGGCTCATCAAAAACGTAGTAAACAACAAAAGTCTACTGATCTCACTTTGAATTTCTGAAATAATAAAAACGGACATTTCATATGACCCAATAGTTTTCAGACCTATAAAGGGACGTCTTACGTTATTTTAATTTATATGTGAATCAATCTTGTACTTCTATTATATAATATTGTTTCGTTTGGCATTCTCTACTATTTGAAGTGCTTATAAGATAAATGTGCACCCAGTTTAAATCTTGTATATTTTCCATGAACGTTATTAATTATCACGTGTGGGAAAATAGACCCATTTAGCTTAGAAATTTATTTTAAGATTTTAGCGTTTTGGCCGACCTGGTCATTGTAAAGGACTGTAGGAATTATTAACAACTGCAATAACAAATTTATTATCAATTATTACAAAAGCAATATTAATTCTAAATTAGCATACCTTAATTTGTAATTTTACAGCCTGACATTAATCATCAAAAACCTTAAGCTCTTCTACCCAAGTCTAATATAATATTACTAATTAACCTGTCTAAAAGATAAGAAAAATCATATTTATTATTAATCAGAGAGCATCATTTTGTTTTTAATTATCCATATTTAACATCTATTTCATTTAATATCACTCTTTTTATTTGAAAACTTTGTTTTACTACTTTCTATCTCACTTTGCTATATTATTTAACCTCTCTCAACCCAGATTATGGTCTCCTCCCTTTTTTATTTCATTATTTAAATCTGATTAAACTTAATTATATCAACTAAAAATTAATTTTACTCCAAATTAGTACTTTTTTTTTGCATTCTAAACAAATATTTTGCCAGTTTAAACCTTCTTTATTTTTCATAAACCTTACTAATAATACTTATTCTTTTGAACGAAGCCGAAAGCCGTTGTGAATACACCCGTCCCCTGGAAGTTACCGGAAAGTATAATAATATTACCAGAAGCTAATGAAATACCTTCTTAGGACTGGCCCAAACGTTACGATATACCTCAAAGGTAAACCTCGTCAGTATACCGATTGAGCCCAGACCAAGAAAAGTGACGTTCTAATAGCTAAAGCAGTACATATATACCTACACTAAATATCCTTGAAATTCATGCCTAATGATAATATTACCAAACCATTGAACCACGATTGCTTTACGTGTTTCAATATCAATAGTGTTGAAAAAACATTTTTTTTTTAATCTAATTTGTTTTATAAAATTAATTCAATTAATCTAAAACTTGAAAATAAGCTTCTTTTTCAAAATAAATTCAATTGATTATCTTAATTGTATATTGTGAAGTCATGTGCAAGTGACAAACAGTAAATGAAAGTGATCAACAGTAAACTATTGTGAACGCTCGCCATAAAACATCGCTATAATACTCTCTCAGGACTAGATGTTTAAAGTTCTGCTGTTCCTGTGATTCCCCAGGTAGTTATGTAGTCAGCAGCTTTGTGAATAGATCCCTCCAAAGGCATTCTCATCATACGGTCGTATACATTTGTCCAGACCACAACACAGATATCCTCTCGCCATGCCAGCTTCGGGGGTTCCTATTTTTTCTTGAAGACGAGTTTGCAGATTAACATCTCCCTTAGTTCACAACTGAATGGAGGTTAGATAATAATAATTTATTTATTTGTTGATTTAGCTAGTAAATAATTAACTTTATCGTTGTTGTTATTTTACAAAAATAATGAGTTGAAAATCATGTATATAGAGTAATAACAAAAATATACCCAAGCTGGTTTATCTACATGCCTCACAGTATAAAAAAATAAGAAAAAAAAATAACCTACTATTATACTACTACTTATAGAAAGACTCAGTTATATGAACTACTTATACTCAGTTGTCATCTGACAGCTTTGACGAAGCCCTGCAAAGTGGGGTGAAACGTTAGTTAACAATTAATAATTTTCTTCAACTATTTTGATACTTGTATTGACCAACACTTGGACTATCTTCCTACAATCTACTTCATACGGCCAATTATCTTTTTCCAATATACATCATATTGAGAATATAAATATCCGGCTCTAAATATAAAGTTTTGGGTTACGTATATAAAAAAAATGTATTTAACCGTAAGTGTACTGTCAGAAATCCATACAAATCATATACGCGGGACGGTTAGATAAAAAATGGTAACAATCCTCAGAGGTTAGATGTAAATACTTACATCACTGTCTTTATAGCACATATCTTATATACATATGTGTATCAGATTTTCTATCACCTCATTTTATTTTTTTCTAAAGGCTTCAAAGTGTAAATTATTTTTTTATATATAAAGAAGTAATATATTTTATAATTTCTTTCTTATTTATTTTTTTTATAAATATATACATTTTAATTCGTTGATTCACTTATTTATTTATGTCTACTTAATTTTACTATTCCCAACCCACAAATATATTAGCCACCAGCACATTGTTAACCTGTTAGGAGAAAAGTCTTTACTGAAACTCTCAGTACCGGTAACAAATAGTGAATAGAAATTTTTTATATAAAAAATTTTACATGTGGATATGTGTTATATTGGGTCTTTGTCACAAGACTTTATTGGTAGTTAGATTTTCAAAGAACTCTACGATAGTGTAACCCTCGTTTTACTAGAGCGGGATTAACGGTTGATAAAGGAAAGGGGAGGGAGGAAAGAAATATTGCTTTTCCTGTGCATTTCATGCTCTGTCAGTCACCCTCTTTTTTTTTTTCTTTTTTTTCTGATCCATGTCTCCTCCTCAGACTTAGAATAATTGAATTCAATCATTTTCGAGATGGTTTTTGCTTTTTTTTTTTCTAATGCCTGGCATAAAATGGGTTTGAATTCATCCGAATAGATTTTTTCTTTTTGAATTTTTTTCATAGTAAATTACATTAGAAATTATTCTCTCCTAATTAAAAAAAAAAGGCAAGAATACTTTCTTTTGAACTGAATTAGAATTAAATTCCATCAAAGAGTTTTTCTAAAACACACAATTTAAATTATCATGAATACATTGAGCTATATTTAACATGCAATCATATATTCTCGTATCAAAAAGATGTATTTAAGTTCCTATAATGTACTTTTATTAATATAATGTATTAAAAATCATTAAAAAAAAAAACCGTAGCACACCCAATAATAATTTATTTTGCACCTATCCGGAACCATACATGTGATACAAACAGAAGAAAATTAGGTGGTATTTAAAACATAAATGTATGTGTGGGAGTCGTAAACAACTGTCCTCGGTACATCAAAATTGCAAACATTATTATTGATTAAAAAGCACACGTTCTAGTTGCCACAAAACGTTTTATTTTTTCCACCCGTTTCCGACAACCCATTTATACAAAAAATTGGAGTCCACAACAAGACATAAAAAAAAAGATTAAACTAATAGACAAAATTTTCAACCAACCAAGTATATTAATTGTTCCTTTCTTCATAACTGATAATTTATTTTATTGGCTTTTTAATTATTTTTTCTTTTTATTGTGTAGGTTATTTTATTTTATTTTTAATTCGCCTATTGTTCAAAACTAAAAACATGTATACAAAAAATAATCACATCACATCTCAAAGGTATCTGCACCAAGTATTTGCCTTATGGCAAAATTTAAATAATAATTAATCAAAAACAACAACTTTAACTTCTATAAAATTTTGAGGTTAAAAAACCTTTTAAGATGAATATAACAATTTTTTAAAAATCCAGCATATGCCAAAGTAGTTACTAAAAAATAGTTTAAATGAAGTTCCGTTATAAGGATCAAAGTTTTCATATTTTATATTTTAACTGATTTTAATATAAAAAATTTTAGTTGGCAGTAAAGTCTGTCTGACATAGAGGTTTGCAGACCCTTGCTTCTTGGAGTTTGGCACATCACTTTATCTTCCGGGACAGCAGCAATTGGGATATTCTTCTTAGCCTGCCTCCTCCTTCTTGGACATGTCATTTTCAGTCCGAGCCCAAACATTTGTTAACAAAAAAAAAAATAAACCCTGAGTTTCATCCAGGGCTCCCTACTAACCTCCTGCTCCTGATGATGACCTGAAACTCAGGTCGAAACGTCGTCATAAATAAATAATTTTTGGTTTATGTATGTTTTTTTTCTTTTTATGTTTTTTTGTACCGCACCCCCGACCATCGTCTCCAATTAGAAATCTATGGTCAACTATCTACACCTCATTACAAAAAATATATTAAATAACAATTGATTCATATCAGTAGTATGTGATTAATTAATATGGAAAAATGGAATAATTATATGAGAAGACGGTCCAGATGGGGTTCAGAAATAACATATGTTCAGAAATAACATAACATATGCTCAGAAATAACATATCCTTACTATAAACTACTTACATTATTAATAATTAAGGAAACGATGAAACACATAATTTTTTTTAATAATTAAAAAAAGATTAGGTTGAAGTGGCTTTGAAAATTATCACAAGTTCTGATAAAACATACTTTGATATTGACTATTTTAGCTAACTCTGTGTGCTAAAGTAGCAAAGAAATACCAACCTTTTTGCTCGCTGTATTTCTGTTTAAAAACTAGGATTTTAATTTTGAGCAAATTGTTGCTTTAAACAGACTGGATAGGACTGAAATGGATTAAAATACATTTTTATTTCGAGTAACATGTCATTAGGCGCCATTATATGAAACAAAAATAATATATTTTGAATAAGTTAACAAAAACAACTCTTCATAACTTACAACAAAATTACAGCGAGTATATAACTGAAGTTAGAAAATTTAAAGTTGGGAAACCAAAATAATGCATATTACCACAATTTTTCAAAAATTCAAGGTCTTATATAATAATATTATATGAAATATGCCAAGGGATCAGCACTTTGTTTAAGACGGTCCAGCGTATATCCCAGCAGTTAACAAAGTTGTGTCAGCTCACTTAAGATTTTCTAAAATACTGTACATACTTATTCAAATCAGATGTTATTGTTCTAAAAAAATGTATAGCTTGTAAATAAATTGTATAATTATGTTAGGATATATTTTTATTATATTATGCTATATTTAACATGTATATTGGTTGTGTATACATATATATAATATATAACATTTATTTATTGATATTTTTCATGTCATAAGCAACACAACAATTCCTCAAAATAATTTAGAACTTTTTATATCTTCGGGTAACTATCAGAGGTCTAAGAATTTTTAATGTTTAACACTTCCAAATTTAGATACTAGATATTTGGTCAATATATTTGGTCTTTTTACGTGAGTTATGTTGCGAGTTTTGTTGGGGCCACAAAAAGCTCTAGGATATTGTTAATATCCTAAGTACTAAAGTAAACATTCACTTCGGAAATTAATCAGTTCAGTCAAAAAATATTCGGAGCTATTAGAGATCGGAAAAATTATCAAAAATATAGAGGCTAACTTCACAGAAGTTATTTTATTCGTAATAGGTTAGTTCTCTACATAAATATAAGAAAGTATATTTTCAAGCATATCAAATATAGATTTCGTGAATTGATTTCATTTTTTTTTTCTCCTTTAATAAAAACAAAAAGACTATGAAAATAAAAATAATAAACATTGTTAAACTCAATCCGTGTTGCTGAATTTGTGGTCCACAAGCAAAGATGTATAGCAAAAACTAAAAGGGAATTTTGGTAAAATGATTTTGGCTGAATAAGAATTTCTATAAAAAGTATAACTGAAAAAAGATCCCAAACGAGTTAAACAGGGAGCTTTGAATAGAGCTGATGAAGTGGCTACAAGAGAAGAGCTGGGGCGGGGGGCGAGGGGAGGGGGGAATACAATCATGTGGCTCCTTGAAAGGCTACTTGTTAAGAGAGATTTTTAATGGGGCCCCTCCCCGCTGAGGATTTGCCATCCCCCATTCCGGGGTAATTGAATCACAGCCTAGCAACTCCCCGATGTATAAACACTGCCAGGAATCTAGCAGGGATTACCCTTGATATCCGCCTTAAGCCTAAGCTTATAACTAGATTATACAAAAGCAGCCAATGTATACACATGTGAAGAAAATGTATTCATCTATTATACTGCGGGAATCTAAGTTATATACTCTTTCAAAACATGAGTGTTGTAAAATTATTCGTATAGGAAATTGAGTCAGAATTAATGAAATAGAAGATTGTTAATACGAGATCATAGATGTGGGATTTAAGTGGTCAGAATAGTGTTAGTGATATTTTCAACAATTTTGGGTCAAGTCCCGAAATAGTAAAAAAGTTAATTTAATCCCTACCTATATAGTTGTTGCCAAATTTTCAGTGTTTATAAACCTCAAAAATTGTATTGATTGATTGAAAAATGTAATATAAGATTATTAAAACAATGTCTAGATATTTTTCATTTGATTATCAAAATTACCTTTAACCAGTATCTCATTTAAAATCCCACCCTATCATAATAATTCCAGTAAAATCATCTTATTTTTATCGACGAAGATTAATGCACGTACACACACCCTTAGTTATTGTTCAATAAAATTTTTAAGACAAACTTTCCATTTTCTCAAATTATTCTGACTCCAAACATAAATTCGAAACTTCCGAAATTGATATTCTGACTACAAAATATTGGAAATAATGACATCCCAGGAATGGGAAACTTCAGCAACAACTTTTCTCTGATTTGACCCAGTTAATTTGGTTATTTGTGGAATAAAATTTTGTATTAGTCTGTTCGTATGTCCTTCTAAGTTATGAAATGTTTCGTAAATTTTTTCTTATCGGCTGGTCGTATGTCGGTAAGTGCTAGTCAGTACTCTGTTTTATTAGTCACGTACCAAGCTGCTTTTATAATGTCTCGTAATCGTTTTGATTGAAAAGTTTAAAACTTTTCTATGTGAATATGTTTGGCTAAAATATCAATCCGTGGTGAACATATCTATATGGATTCAAGTTGATGAGTGTAAGTTCCACTTTCCTTCTTTTTCAGTTTTTGAATTTTTAAAAAAGTGAGTAACGGTTTGAATCCTTTATTACGATCCTTTGTTTTTAATTCAATATGCAGGTTCCAATTCATCTTGTGCATCGCGACAGTCGGAATCTCTCAGATTGAAGTAAATACGCTAACGACGACGTTACAATGTCTCTAGGAGATAATCCCAAAAATAATGAAACGAAATCTTCTCTTTCCTCCCCACCCCTCAAATCTCATTAATTGACGGCCACTTATCTTAGCTAGAAAACATTTGCAATAGCTAATAGAGGAGTATTTTAAAACATTTACTTTTATTGAGTAAATTTGCGAAATTGCCTATACCTGGGAATCGGCGTGGATTAATAATGAATTTATACTGAATTAGGAAGTATACCATTTTTAAACTTTAATAATTATTAATATTATATTACGAATCAAAGTTTTTCTTTTATATTATAGGTATACTTGAAAACAAGTCGATAAACTATAAACTAAAAAACTCATAAAAATAATGGTAATGACCATGATATTAACTTTATTGAAAAAATTGTTTTACGCTCTTAATTTTAAATTTGTTTTTAGGCATCTAGCCGGCAGGGATGGTTCAAATAAGTCTATGTGCTATTGTCTTTCTTCACAAAAAATAAGGGCCGCTTCACAGATCCTTTACTCAAAATCAAGCACTCTTCGAATCGTTCGCGCACTTAATTTATGGCGATTTTGGCCTATTCACCGAACGTTCGACGCACATTGTAGTCACGCGGCCCCATTTCTTGCACAAGCTTGATCATGTAAGTTCATAATCCAAAATCTTCCATAAAAGGTATGGAAAGAACTCAAATTGCACCACATTCTGCAGCAACTTCCTGGTTGACCATAGCACGCAGCACTGTTGGTGCATAAGTGATCTATGGCGTATCTATAACTGTATCAGAAGGACGTTCTGGAGAATTTAATCACTCCGTAAATTTAGCGAACTGAAATTCGATTTCCAAAATTTCATATGTGCAAAAAATGAATTTGCACCATTTACAAAGGTTGTTCTGGTGTAAGTCGATTTATGGTCTGGCAAAAACATACAAACACCCTAAAACGGTTTCTAATTTAAAAAAAAAAAAAAGTAAACGTACATAAAACGTATACGTAAAACAAAAAAATTAAAAGCGTATTCTCTACAAAAATACCCTTTATAAGTTTCTCAATAAATTTAAATACTGAAATACTTACTATGTCAAGTCAAATCACAAATCGTCATATTTGTTGGAAATTGACTTTTGGACAATTTTACAGCAATCATAAACCACTAATAGTTGTAAGTTTGTTTTAATCTAATTAAAACACCACAAAACAGACCAAGCGAGGTTTTATTATTGACGTTTAACTAAAAGTTTTTATTAATCAAGTCATATTAATGCGGTACTAATTACTCGATTTCTCTACAGAAGGGAATTCATGAATTCATTTTTAGTGACTCTCATATAAATTTTCTAGGAAATTAAATAATTTTTTTTTTAATTGTGTTGTAAAACATCTTATTTTGAGATAAAAGATACATTTTTTTTTCTTTTTTGCGGTCTGCAGTTGCCATAGCATGTAACACAACTGCTCCAGTCCAACACAACAGATCACGTTCGATACCTAGTAATTTGAAACCTTTAGTGCTGTCACGCTAAACAAAACTGAAAATAAAATATATTAATGTACCATATACCGAACTACTAAACAAATAAAAAACTGTCTTTCCTCTCACTAACGAAAATACTCTAACTGGGTGCCGCTTCAATAGCTACAATAGCAAATAGTCTCTTTATGAACAATGAATGAGAGTGACAAGATATGAATTAAAGAAAAATAATTTTTACAATCCATAGACATCTCCGAAGTTTAAAAAAAAAATATTATAATTTGTTTTATAATTAGTTGAAAAAATATAACATAAATTTTTTTTTTTTTACCCAAAGTAAAAAAAATATATATCCAACATATTAGTTTATTTACTTTTTCCAAAATTATTGTATGGTTTTAATAAATCAATTTTAAGTTTAATGTTAATTAATACATTGTTAACAAAAAGCCCCCAAAAGAAAAAAAGTTATCAATTAATACTTCCGTAAAGTTGTATTTATAATACCAAAGAAATTTAATAAGATAACTAGAGTGAAGAAGTTTGAAAATGGCCAAAGTAAAAAAAGGCTGAAACGTAACTAAAATATATTATGTATAAAATAAAATTGTTAGCAAATAAAATCAGTAACAAACTTTTGTTCTTATGTGGTTTTATTTTCAAAATGTGGATTAATTGATCCAACTAACTGGATTGATAACTATTAATGAGATAAAAATAGAGTTTTTTTCCACAGACCATTTATAAATGTAAACTAAAATCCAAAATTTAATATTGAATAAAGCGACAACACATTAACTTGATATACATAATTTATTTATATATAGCTTATA
>NW_027113993.1:1982193-2001822 GCF_000696795.3 Halyomorpha halys
ACTATTATATATAAATACAATACACAAAAAAATAACAAAGACTTTTTTTTTATAATTTCATATATTTCTGTAGAATATTCAAAACAAATTTTAATCTAGATAGACAGAAATTATAAACTTACATAATATCCATCAGATCGGTTTTTTATTTTGGAGTTGAATTTGTATTTTTAATTAATTGAAACATGTTTCTTTCGCTTGAACGCCACATCAGAATTTTATATCAAACGATAATTTACTAAGATTTAAATGCAGAATAACATGTTTTATTTCTTTTATCAAATGTTTGTTATGATATATGACAGTTAAAAAAAAAAAAAATTTTGGGTTCATATGAAAAATTATTTGTAAACGTTTGTAACAGGGTATTGAGCCGAAAACATCGGGTTTTCACGGTCGGTAATAATGATATAAGAACAAGTAAATAATTAATTATAAGAAACAAAAAATTAATATTTTTATTGATTATTGTTATATATCTATAATAATTATAGATTTTTTGAATGATTTTAATAATTACATTAAAAATAATGATGTTGACCTTTTTTTATGTGTCACTGATATAATATTAGATAGTAGATTTTATTTAGAATCGTTATGCACTTAAGCTTTTTCTCAGACTAACATATAGATTGAATATTCTTCTAAATAAAATATGAATGAAAAATAAAGATGAAGAAATCTCTCCTCTCTTTTATTAATAAAACGAGTTCAGACTAATAAAATAATAAATAATGTTTCATAAAATGATATAGGCTGATATAGCTTTAAGAAAAAAATATATAGTAAATAATGTCACTATATGTATGGAAAAATGTATGATATACTGAATAAATAAAGGATAATCATACCCAGACCGTTCTCAAGCGGGTTGAAGGCTGAGAATATTGTTCTCATGCTAACTTGGTTATGAGTAACGTCATTTGCTTGCAAATGTTGAGAAAATTCGCTTACTCGGCCAGGAGCTCGTGGTTCCTAATTACAATGACTGCAGTAATGGCTTTAATACCCTCAGCCACCTGATGCACTTAAACCCTCTAAATTGTTTCAATTACCCCACACACATAGGTGCACTGACACGGCTCACAAATTATAGATACACTATACACGGATTAGATATAATATAATTTATACAAATATGTATGTACAAGCTTCTCAGGAGGAAAATTGTCCCATTCATAATTTTAATTCACAACTTACTGCCATTGCTTGCTAATTACCCCTATCTATGGTATGTAAATATTAAATAAACTGTCAGTTGTCCTTAAATGAAATATAAATATAACTGATTAAATTACTATTTTTTAATTTTTTTTAATGTGAATATTCGTTGTTACGTCATTCATAAATGATGTATAATTTATTGCTACATTCACTAACTATATAATAACAATTACACAATTCATTATTATCTTTTGATCTTCCATATTTCTATTATTTTTTTTTAATACATATATGGCCTTTCGTAACATTTCTGTAGCATTATTCACATAGTTTGAACATTGTCATTATAAATTTAAATACACAAAAAATTGGAAAAGAAAATTAATTAATGTATCCTAAAATAATACAAACGGAAAAAGAAAAGTTAAAAAAATGCATAAATAAACAATAGTTTCCAGGTCCAAGTCAATCTCTTTTTTAAAGTTATGAATATTTATAATATATTTGAAGAAATTAATTAAGTTTTTAGTTTCATCTAATTATTCTATCTCATACAATTCAAAAAATTAATGTAGTAATTCATTTCCGGTATGGTCTAGTGGCTAGGATACCTGACTTTCACCCAGGAGGCTCGGGTTCGATTCCCGGTACCAGAAAATTGTAATTTTGCATGATTTTCGTTTTAATGATATTTAATCTGCTTGCCATTGGTTTATATATGTTTATTTATTATTATTTTTTTTAAATATTTTTATTGACTTGTTCTAAAACTCGCTGAAGTAATCGTAGAGATTGAAATTATCTGGAAATTATGGAATACTCGTAGGTTTCTTGTAAAAAAACTGGTTTATTACTTCTTTTTTTTATGTATTTTTATCTGGTCTATTATTCGGTACAAGTCGATCTGTTTTTTGAAATCCAGTAAATCTTGTTATGAATGTGTGGAGTTTTTAGACAAAACTTATAAATCTTTATATGTTAGCAGTGAACATTGAATTCAGATTTAAATAAATTAAGTCATTAGTTTCATCTTATTATTCTATCTCACCAAATTAAAAAAATAAACGAGGCTATCTATCTCCGGTATGGTCTAGTGGCTAGGATACTTTCACTCAGGGGGCTCGGGTTCGATTCCCGGTACCGTAATGATGATTTTTTATATATTCTTTTTATCTTAGTAATATTTAATATATCCTAAACCAGTTGTATGTTCGTTTATTATTAAATTCATTTTAGCTTTATTGTTCTGATATATAAATAACCAGAGTTATAGTAGACATTAAAATTATTTAGAGATGACGGAGTAGATGTTACATAAAAACTGGTTTCTTTTAGTAAATTACTTTTTTTTTAATGAATTTTTATTTAAACGAAAATTCGAATATTTATTTAATTAAAGAGAATCATTTTATGGATTTAAATTATACTCCATGGAAATTACTTTGGAATTTTAGTGATGTGAATCTCTAAAATCGAAACGTAGTTGAGATTCTTACCTATAATGAATGTGTAAATTAACAATTTTTAACTTTCGTACAACAAAAGGCTGTGATATCAAGATGAAAAACGAAACATTATTATTTTTGTCTTTCTAGACTACTTTTAAAACTTGTTTGAACGCTAACTGTGAGGTTGAATTTACACTCTCATTATTGGTGAGGATCTTACCCACATCTTAATTTAAGAAAATTTTGATACCACTAAAGATTTAGTGACCTTTAAAACAAAAGATCGGCTTGGACTGAATAATAGACCAAAATACAAAAATAATAATAATAACAATAAACCAGTTTTTAACATGACCTATTCCATAATTTCCAAATAATTTTAATCACTAACTTTATCGATAACATCAGCTAGATTTAGTACAAGTCAATAAAACAAAAATAATAATAAAGAAACACATAAAAACCAATGCTAAGCGGATTAAATATTATTAAAACGAAAAATATGAATAATTACTATTTCCGGTACCGGGAATCTAACTCGAACCTCCTGGATGAAAGTATCCAAGCCACTAGACATACTGGAGATGGATAACCCCGTTTATTTTTTTAATTTGGTGAGATAGAATGATAAGATGAAACTAATGACTAACTTAATTTACTTAAATCTGAATTCAACGTTCTCTGCTAACATAAAATGATTTATAAGTTTTTTCGAAAAAAAAAACACATTCATAACAAGATTTACTGTACTTCAAAAATAGATCGACTTGTACCGAATAATAGACCAGATAAAAATAAATTAAAAAAAAAAAAGTAATGAACCAGTTTTTTACAAGAAACATACGAGTATTTCATAATTTCCAGATAATTTCAATCTCTACGATTACTTCAGCGAGTTTTAGAACAAGTCAATAAAAATATTTTTAAAAAATAATAATAAATGAACATATATAAACCAATGGCAAGCAGATTAAATATCATTAAAACGAAAATCATGCAAAATTACAATTTTCCGGTACCGGGAATCGAACCCGAGCCTCCTGGGTGAAAGCCAGGTATCCTAGCCACTAGACCATACCGGAGATGAAAAATTGGTACAGGTTTTTGAATTGTGTGAGGTAGAATAATTAGATGAAACTAATAACTTAATTAATCTTTCAAATCTAAAAACAATACTCTATATATTCATAACATTAAACAAGATTTACTCTTAAAACTGATCGACTTGGAGCGAATTTCAAATCAAAGATGAATAATTTTATATGATGGGATACTATATTTTTGTTTTGTTTTTATTTATTTACGCATTTTAGTTAACTTTCCTTTTTATTTTATGTTATTTTGATTTTTTTTTATTGCTTAAATTTTTATTTTATTTAATTTAAAATGGCTATTTTTATTTGTTAAGAAAAAAGAATACATAGTCTTTAAGTATCATTGCCTCGTTAATTTTTTCCAAAAAAAATGGCCTTTCATGAAGTTGACATAAAAATGAATGAGAGAAAAACTGTGATTAACATTGTAATAATTTTTTTATAATTTCTGATATTTATTTATTTTTTATGTGATTAATTCTGTACAAATCAGCTACAAGAAGCTACTAAATATGAGATTTAAAAAAAAATATATAAAATAAACAGTTTCGCAATAATATTTCTAACAACACACTTTGGGGGAAAAATCCAAGAGAACGGCTGGTAATGCGGTAATGGGTACTCAAGAAAAGAAGCTGATCCCTTTTACACCTCTTTAACGCACAAAGCCGAAAGGACCGGTGCTTATTTCTGTTTTATCAAATCCCACAGTTGAGTGGTGCCTGAGTTTTATAAAGGCAAAGAACTTTTTTTTGTTCGTTATTAAAAGGTTTCTCATTCTAGGGCCACAGCAAGGATAAAATTAACAATTCAGATAGCTAAGTCTAATTCAGAGTTATAGTTTTCAAGTGAAATTACAAAGAGGAAAAAAAAATATTCGTTTTTTTGGTGGTGCTTCGAAGTTTACTTTAGAAAAAAGGCGTGAAAAGAGGCGGAGGAATAAGGTTTTACACTGAGTTAATGAAAAAGAAAATTGGAATTCCCACTGAAATAATTAAAATATGTATTGATGCTTTTTGAACAATTGAAAGTTGTTACTTTTTTAAAAAATATTTTATTAGATCTTAAATCTGAAATATATAAAAGATTTCGTCAAAAATTGGTAGTTGTTTTAAATCTGCACTACCTTATTGTACACTTAAAAAGTATGATAAATAAAGCATGCTGTATAAATAACATATAAGAATATTTAATTGTAAGATATTCTTGCAGCCTGAGTCGCCAAGAGTGTTTAAAATTAGCACTTCTAATTTTAACTGTTCTTAAAAATTAAAGCTAACAATTTGGAGAAAATTCATTGAGACGATTTTTACTTTTCATGGTCTTTTTTATATAAAATATGTTATATTATTATTTATATGGTTGATTTTTATAATAATAATCTAACGTACTTCCAATTAAACCTATCACAAATCTTTAACTTCAATATTTTCGCACACAGTTTTTCATACATTATTGTTTCCTGAACAACAAGATATGAATTGATTTTTTATTTTATAAGTTTTATAATTTTGTTTTTAACGTTTTTGGCTGTACTAATAGGAAATGGTCGAAAAGTCATTTTTTTTAATTAATTTTTTTTTTTTTTATGAATCTACAATAAAATGTTTATTAATAGCAAGTTTATGAGGTATAAACATTACTTATCTAAAGATATTCGAATCATATTTCTAGGATCCATGATTCAAACGATTGAAACTTATGGTACCATTAATTTAATTGAATAAAATTCAACAAAATCATAACAAAAATAGTGATGTATTCATAAAGATCAATCTTAAAAATAGAAAAAAAAATTCGTCCTATTTATGTGACGTATCTATAACAATTGTCAAGAATAATATTTTTAGTTATATAAATTAAAATGATTAAAAAATACTTTTCCGGTACCGGGAATCGAACCCGAGCCTCCTGGGTGAAAGCCAGGTATCCTAGCCACTAGACCATACCGGAGATGCTATTTAAATACAAAGTTTTTAATAGTCTGACATAAAATAATAATAAAAATCTAAAGAGTTACTATATTAAAATTTAAAATGAATATGTTTTATTGATTAATAATCTTTCAAAGACTTGTTGGTTTGATGAACCTTTGACCGTCTGTTTAAGTTTTCACTACCAAAATTAAATTAAATTTATGTCTTTGACTATGGATTATTCTAACTATAAAACATAGGTTATTCATTAAATTATCTTATTTTTCATTTAGTTTGGTTATAAAGTATTGGTTTTATTTACCAGTTCCAAATGACTTAAGAGTGAATTAAATTAATACTACAATATTTTACATATTTTTGAATGATATAAAATCAGCAATTGATAGAACAGTATGAGTCCCATCAAGCGCCCTTTATTTTATAACCGAAATAAATTATTCAACGGATGATCTAAAATCTGATTTCATGTCATAATCTTAAATTTCATACGTTTTCTGGCATATTTTTTGATATTGGTTGAGATGCTGCAACTATCATTTGTACAGCTTATAATATGATTATCCATTATGAAAAATGAAGTTAGTTTTTAATTCTATGACTGTGGCCGATAATCGTTCAGCGAGGGGTAGTATTGTATTTATCTTCTGCTAGAACATAAACATAAATCTTCTGCTAGAACATCTACATACCACAAAATAACACGCCCCCCTGGACCTACCAACGTCCAAATGTAAATCTCCAACTATCCAAATACCGCAAACAAAATACAACAATGTCAAAATATCAAGCAAAGTTCCGAGAATTACTACAAACTCTACCAGAACATACCGCTATATATACAGATGGCTCGAAGTCAGATAACGCAACAGGATCAGCCTTTGTGATACCAAACACAACCCATAAGAGAAAACTGCATCATCTATCTCATATATATACCGCAGAAAAAAGTGCCATAGCATCCGCCCTTTACTTATGTATGACAAATATACCAAATGGCAATATAGTAATAATATCGGACTCCATTAGCGCTCTTCAAGGACTAGATATAATGTATTCAGTTCACCCACTTGTTCAACGAATTCATGAATACTTAATAATGCTAAAACAAATAGATAAATCAGTCTACTTCATCTGGGCTCCCGGGCATGTTGGTATTACGGGAAATGAGATGGCCGACAAAGCTGCTAGAGAAGAGAGCTGCGCTAGTCCTCCCAGGTAGAACCGCAGCAATCTTAATCTGACCGTCAAACACATTTTTGAAGAATGTCATCATTACACATCAACTCTGAACCAGTTAGGGATACCAACAAATGTTCCAATGGCGTTGAGAAACGACGAATCTGTAATAGAAAAAGTCATTAAATTCATCCATCGGACTAACTTGATAACCAGCCTTTAATTATATAATTATCTATTTAGCTTGCCTTATTTTTAAAATTAGAACAGTTACTTATCTGCTTTTCACCATCCTTTCCATTATCGTAACGATTATTAAACAAATTATTCATTTAAATTTTTGTTGAGGTTAATGACTTCCATTTTGAATGAAATATTCATAACATTGTAAAACGTTTCGGGACCACTGTCCCATATTCATGCACATTAACCTCATGATTTCATATGAGAAATCATGTTAAAATTTTGTGCATCTTCACTTCTCCTTAGTACAGCCATTCATGGTAAAGAGCATGAATATGGGACAGTGGTCCCAAAACGTTGTACAATGTTATAAATATTTCCTTCAAAATGGAAGTCATTAACCTCAAAAAATTTAAATGAATTGACTCACCAGACTTCCTATAGAAATAATCCAGATTAAACAAATCATAATTGCCACAAATTTAATTATAATTGGTGTGGATCAGTACACCATACCAAAGCTATGACTATGGAACAACTAGGCCTTACCAAAGCCAACAACCAACGGGCGTTGATGACCAGGCTATTAAAACGGGCTGTTAAACGTCCTTTACAAAAAAAAAAAACAAACAAACAAACAGAGTTAGTTTAATAAAGTTTAATAAATTTATTGTTAATACTTTTATTCTATGATCGTGTATCTATCTAAATGGATATATATGATTACTAATGAGCGAGAAAAATAAAACTATGGATGCTATAGTAAATAATTTATTTCTCCTCAAATGTTAAAAGATACAATCGTATTCTCCTCGTATGATATACGAAAATATCAAAAACCACTCTAACAAGATTGTAAGTTGAACAAATGATATTTATTTGATATTTTAATAAAATGAATGTTAAGTTTTTTTAATAATTAATTCATTGCATAGTATTCAAAAATTTAACTGACTAACAAATCCGGTATGGTCTAGTGGCTAGGATACCTGGCTTTCACCCAGGAGGCTCGGGTTCGATTCCCAGTACCGGAAATAGTGATTATTGCTTATTTGTTTTAATAATCTTCAGCACATTAGCATAATGGTTTAAGTGTTTGTTTATTAATAATTTTTTTATATTTTGAATGAATTGTTCTAAAAATAGCTGAAGTTATCGTAGAGGTTACATTTATTTGGAAGTTTTTTTAGATATAATTATTCACTTTAAATTTTACAATTTACTATAATGTGGGACTTCCTAGTGGAATAAAATAATTTACTTAACGTCAGGAGGATGCACCACTGGCTGCTTTCTTCCTCATGCCTTACCCATGCCTGGATAGAACATTTCATTTGCTGTTTAAAATGTTCATTTACAGGTGCAAATAAAAAAAATTTCAATTAAATCAATATTCTTGAAATGGTGCTTTTGAACTTTATTTAAGTAAATTAATTAACTCTACCAAAAAATTTCAAACGTTTGAATCATCGATTCTACGTATGTGATTCGATTAGTTTAAGAACAAAATGTTTACAGTTCATAAAATTTCAGTTTGCTAATAATAAACTTGTTTTCCTAGTTTATAAAAAAAATCATAATATTAAAAAATTATTAAAATCGACTAAGTTGTTCATAAGTACGAAAACCCACCCCCTCCTATAATCTCTGCCAAAAACGTTAAAATTAAAACTGCAATGCAAAATTTAAATGCAGATCTGTCAAAAATTATTAAATTAAAAAAAATTGATTTTCCATGGTTCGGAAAACAATAGTGATGTCTGAAAACTGTATATGGGGAAATATTTCTCGTAATGAGCTCTAATCGGAATGATTTTAATGTACGTTAGGTGAATCGTGGTGTAGTTTACGATGATTATTTTCCTATGAATAGCAGATTTGGGCATTTACTTTATTTGCCGAAATAAATTCGCAAAATTATGGTTATTTGTAAAATGAAAATATTTGTTCTGCAAAAACTTTATCTCTAGAATCACTGAATAAAAAGAATAATTAGTGCTCAAATTGAAACTCCTTATATACTATAAAGCTTGTCATGATTTTTAAGCTGGTGTTAAAACTTAAATAAGTGTAAAAGCTATGGGCAATAAACCTAAAAATATTTGGCGGCTATTTTGAAATATCAGCCATGTTATTCTAACGTAACCCAAACGATGGTAAACTTTTTACCATCGTGTATTTCAAACATTTTTACATAAGGGAAGATTATTGATTAACCGTGTGTAAAGATGAAAGGAATATGGTCCGGGTGCGGTCAAAAAAACTCAAATAGTAGAAATATACTATTTTAATGAGCCAACGTTTCGCCCCACGTTGCAGGGCTTCTTCAGGGCTAAAAAAAGATACAAACACATAGTTACATAAGGAAAACAAAAACATAAGTGTAAAATAACAGGGGTATAAAATGTAAAAAAGTAAGATATAATAAGAAAAATTAAAGGTAGTAAATAGTAAATGTAAAGGGTAATAGTAACAAATAGATAACAAAAGAAATATTAAAGAAAATACAAATAAAGAGATGTAAAAAGAAAAAAGAATACAAATCAAATGATGAGACAGAATGCATACCTATTTTGACGGCAGTCAAAACAAAAATGACCGTTGGTAATGGGAGGAGTGTATTTAATGTATATTTCCATTTATTGTTCACCTAATTTAAATACTGTTCTATCATGTTTACTTTACAAATTATTTTCGTTATTGTGGCACTACTGCCGTCCCCACTCCTCCCATTACCAACGGTCATTTTTGTTTTGACTGCCGTCAAAATAGGTATGCATTCTGTCTCATCATTTGATTTGTATTCTTTTTTCTTTTTACATCTCTTTATTTGTATTTTCTTTAATATTTCTTTTGTTATCTATTTGTTACTATTACCCTTTACATTTACTATTTACTACCTTTAATTTTTCTTATTATATCTTACTTTTTTACATTTTATACCCCTGTTATTTTACACTTATGTTTTTGTTTTCCTTATGTAACTATGTGTTTGTATCTTTTTTTAGCCCTGAAGAAGCCCTGCAACGTGGGGCGAAACGTTGGCTCATTAAATAGTATATTTCTACTATTTGAGTTTTTTTCCCGCACCCGGACCATATTCCTTTCATTTTTACATAAGAATTCATTAACGAAATTAATTTACTCTTACTCCTAGGTACAGTTAAATTATTTAATATACTAATAACACACTTCTAATAAATCGTTAACAGAATCGTAATATAGTTGATTAATTTATATGTAAGTTATGATAGGATAAGGCACTGTGTCCGCCTTAATACTCCCTACCATTGTAAATCAACATCTAAAGTGATTTTAAGGAGCAATAACTTCAGAAATATAGTAGTGTTATTTCAGTCTAATTGCGTGCTGTTACTCTGCCCTGAACCTTGCTTTTTTTTCGTTATAGTTCCGACAACACATAAGTTGTATACATATATACATTAAAAAACGTGTGTGGTAAGATGCTATTAAGTCCCCTGATTCGTTCTACAGAGTAGATCCATCATTAGGCCACCATACTGGCATATGAATTTGTTCCGAAGTTCAGCTCAAACGGATAGTTGGAAGTGCGCTGTATCCAATTCATAGTTTTGAAACTCATATATTTAGTTTCCATTAAAAATATTAATTCTTGCAAAATATAGAAAAATAATATTAAAAGTGGTCCCGAAACGTTGTACAATTGTCATGAATAAATAAATTATAATTTATTTCAAATGATGGAAGTGATTAACCTCAAAAAAATTTAAAAGAATAGAATATTTAAGTTGAATAATATTAATTATTCATTATGTGAAAAAAATAATATCTCCGTATGGAAAACGAATCAGCAACAAATTAAATTAAAAGATTTTGTATACGACCTATGGCAGATCAAAATCGTTTAACTTAGTAACTAATTCAATCATTTAGATTCCAATCCACTCCATTTCTTAAATTGCTCCACGTTGGTATAAGAAGATGGCTTAGCGAGGTCTTATCTAACATCACTATTGTATTCGATAGTTTAAGACTGATTGAATTTTTTTAATTAATGAAAAGTTTAGTTGATGATTACAAAAATTTACCAAATCTAAATTTATAAGAGTGAAATAGAAAATTGGTTACTCCTGGATTTTGCTTTATTTTCATTATGTTGTTTATTATTACTCATCACAAGTTAAAAAAAAATTATCAAGTTTTACAAAGCTCGTAAATACAATTTCTTTTTTTAAATATTTAAATTAATATTGAGTTATGTATTTTACTATATAAATTGATTTTCTTACAGAAGATTTAATCATCTTACTTTAATTTTGAATAAGGAAATTTAAATAACAACTCATCAATGATGTTACTCCAGTCAACCGGAATGAGAATGGCCAAAAGTACAGAAATTTTATTCAATTTCTTTATTCAACGGTGGTTTATGTGAACTTGAGAAGAGCTGTACTCAATTACTTTTCATTTTAATTCCAATAAAAGTTTATATTTTGATATGTCGTATTTGCCACTTCACAGCTGTTTTAAGGCTGATGTGGGTTCCACGACTGCATTTTATTTCTTTATGGGGACCTATCTACGATTCTTAGAAATGTATCACTGTACAATTAGACAAAGAACTAGAATTAATAGAACTAAAATTAATTATTAGATATTAGATTTTTCAATGGTATCATGTTTACCAATTTAATGGGCTATAAATTGATAATGATGCAGGGATTCTAAATTATAAAATGAAGTCTGGTTTGTATTAGATTATATTTACAACTACATATAATTAAGGTATAATGATATAAGGGAGCATGGTAGACCTACTGACTTCAAGTTTATTTAATATGCTACGAATTGAGAATACCAGGCTATAAGATCTTTTTAGTCTTATTGACTCTAAGTTTGATCAATTTAGTAATTTAAACTAAAACCTTAGGATTTTACTTAGCTTCTGTGCCGACTAGTTTTTGTGGTTTTCCATTCAGTTCTCAGCTTCTTTACTCCCTTCATCGGTCCTGCGTCGCTGCAGATGGTACTTCGCGTGTGCTAGCATGCCTCTCCTGTACTGTACTTCTTCAGAGTCCTTCCCTTGACTAACTAGTACTCCTATCTGTGGGTCGTTCTCCGGCTGTCTGTCCGTGTGTGTTCTTTCCTCTTCCTAAAACCGCTCTTTTTCCTCTTTCTTTTCTTTCTAGCCATTCATTGGCTACTTCTCTTTAGGGCGAGGCCGATTTCATCGGCCGGCTTCTCTTTTGATGTCCCTGATGCCTTTATGGTTCTAGCTTATCTGGCCCAGAGCTGAGGAGTATGTGTGTATCCAGGTGTCTGCGTAGGGTTTTACCTAACGGTGGCTCCTTGATTTCTCCTATTTCTGAGGTTCTGTATGATAAATAAAATATTATCAAGAAACATGGTGATTCAGCTTAGTCTTCATGGGCTACAAAAGCAAATTCTACGTTAGTGATGTTTTCTGCTGCCCACTCAAAATTTGTACTCGGGCTTAGATTTGGTCTTTGCAAACTGGTATGAGTAACTAAATGTATTAAAAAAAACTCCCAACTCCATCGACTATGACCCCCTGTGCTGTAGTGAAAAGTGTCATTCTGCTTCCAATTGAAAATCTTCCTCGTGGAAGTAGAGTCTTATGAGGTATTTTTGTTTTTATATTTTATTTCGTAACAATGAATTTTTTTTTTAATTTGGCTGTGCGAAATGTCATTTTTTAAAATTTAAAAACACGGCTGTGTTGTAATTCAGTAAATCAGAAATAATTATACATCTAACTACTTATACTTTCTTTTTCACTTTGTAATCTAGAAAAAAAGAAAGAAATCGTAACGTGCGGTGAGTTATATTCCAGAATGATTTGTCTACTTTTACAGTTGGAAAACTAAAGTTCCTGATTGAGACTACTTTTAATTCATTATGATTTTCTGATTATGTTGTCCATTAATGGAACGTACAAAAAACCTTACCTTTATTCCAAAAACTACATTGATAATATTTATGAAAATATTTGAAATGAATTCAGGAGCAGACCAAAATGAAAGGTAAGATTCAAAATTGTATAGAATTGACGTGGATTGATCCATTCTTGAGGGAGAGAGATGAGTACTTTTTAAACTCGTCAATCAATTGAAGTACTGCATAAAGTACTCGGTACTCATATAGTGCAAGTATTTGAATAAAATACTCAATACACTGTAATTCTTACTCTGTATTTTGACTACTTCCTAATTTAACCCATTTCTAATGTGAACCAATTTTATATACGTTTTACACTTACCTCTAACTTTTTTATTGTAATGTTTAAATGTAAAAAAAATGATAACAACTTGAGTTTTTCCTTATCTTAGCAAAACATTCTGTGTTGCTACTTCATAAACCGGTTATCGTGTTCTTATAGTGCAGTAGAAATCCCTATATCTACCAATACAATACAGGTTTTCCAGATAGTTCAGATAGTTTTCAGATTTAACCGCTTCACCAAATAAATAACTAACCCCATTCTCAATTTTTTTTATTTTATAAAAATTAATTATTAAAAAATACACAATATGCTAGAACAGATTTTAACATTCAGTATAAAAATTATATTCATTATTGTTTTCCATCCATGATATCACGATTTAATTACTGATAATAAGCACTTAAAAAATGAATAATATAATACATTAAGAACTACTTAGGAAGTAATTTTGGTACCTCACTTCTTTTACATTACTTTCTCCTAATAAATGAATAGCACTTAAAACAAATGATGTAAATGTAAGGAAAAACATTTTTTTTTTAAATATTGTGATCATAATTTTTACATATCTTAAAAAAAATTGTCAATCCTATTTACCTACTATATTTTCTATTTTTATTGAATTCTTGGCTTAGAAGTACTGACAGATGAATTAGTTCTTGCTTACCTATATCGAGTTAGTTTTTCAACTGTAACCTCATCTTACATTACGAAAAGACACGATTTTTCCTTTTAAATGTTAAGACACTAAAAAAAGAGATATACCATTTAATAAACACATAATCCCTGTTATATAACTACAAAATACATTTTAGCGGCCTTTAATTGGAACTATCAGCTTATCTTAAGCTACCTACTGCAGATTCTATTAATTCTATTGACGGCAATCGTAGCACTTACCGGGAATACTCTCCACTGCAGCACAAGTCACTAACTCTCCACTAAATATTAGTTATCGAGACAATGATTCGGCCATTAAGAGCAGAGGAACAAGATATGATTACAAGGCCCTAAAGCGTAACATAAATCTCCTGTTAACTGCCGACTTACGACCACTGCTAATGGTTGTACTACCACACCACCTCCCCTATCCCCTCGGCTACAGTGAATTTCCTAAGCTGTTATAACTCCTAAGTCCGATAAATGCCCGTCCATCAGTCGATCCGATTATCCGGTTTCTTAAATACCGGTCCAGTACTTAGTTCTTGACGGTTGCGATTTTCCCCTGATTCACAAACTTTGCTGTTATGTTTAAAACTTTGCTTAGACTTTACTTACACCAAATAAATACCTCGGAAACTCCTTTCTTAGTTATTTCTCTTATATTTCCCCCTTAATAAGTATTCTGAGTTACCTAAATAATAATAAGCCAAGCAAAAATTTGGAGGTATCATAGTTGTTTATAAAATTCCAAAATTTTATACCTTTTAATATTATATATTTCAGTCCAAAATCCTCAATGCTCCTTACTTTGTTACGAATAACGTTATCCTGAAAGACCTTAATGTTCCTATACACCCCATCTAGCCTAAACCTTTCTAACCATTCTAAATTCCTTAACAACCCAAACACTAGTTTCTATCATTGCTTTCTCTATCTCTGACAATACGCCTAATAAGTCATATTAGCTGGGTAACAGAAGCCTATAATTAAAAATTGATAAATGATTTTTTTTAATGTAAATTTTCAAAAAAGTATACACTAGGAATAATGTTTTTCCCGACACACATTATTTATGTCAGGATACAAATAGGCGGATCTATACTTTGCTGGAAATTCAATATTAAGGGGCTCCGCATTTTTAAGGCATGGCTTCCGGAGGTATTGTGGTATATTTCCGGTTTGAGAGGTATAGAATACTCTCTCTGAGAGAGTTTCCTATAGAAAGTGAAATCCATGGACAACTAAAGCAATTAATTCGTTTATAATTTATGAAATTCAATTATTTTTTACAACAGAGTACAAATACCTCTTTCTCTCCCTCTTTATATATCCGAGAAGGACCCAACTTCGCCTACATAAAATATACTTAAGTGCAATGGTTTTATATTCATTTAAAATATCTAACGTTTAGTACTCATAAATTATACCCGTCTTCTTAGATATTTATGAAAATTTTTACAATAAATCAACCTGTTTTTACAGAAACCACAACATCCAGTGTCTCAGAGATGAAAGAAAGCTCAAATTTGTTGTAAAATTCTGTGAAATGCATGAGCTATCTATAAAAAAAAACTTAAAGAAACATACTGAAATGTTGTTGATTAGCCATAAGTAATATATAAAAGAATGATGGTCTGGAATGTGATCAAAATAACACAAATATAAAAAACTATTTATTCTGAGCCAACGTTTCACCCCGCTTTTGCTGATCTTTATCAGATCTAAAAAAAGATACAAACAACTAAAATAATGTATTAATGTAAGAGTATAGATAACATGAAATAAAAGTAAACTAAGGTGCGGTTAAAAATGATTTAAAATACGTAAAGGTTTAAATAAAAATGAACAAAGTAAATTAAAAATAAAATAAAAATTAGGGATTACAGTGAAAAGTAGTAATAAACAACAATTACAAAAAGTATTAGACAATATGAAAACGGAAATAATAAATAACAAAGTAGATAAAAGAGAAATATAAATAAACAGTACACACTAAAAGACGAAAATAAGGAGATAAGAATAAAATAAAGGTCAAGAAATAATAAAAATAAGGAACCAAATAGAACATCCACCTTTCTGAATGACGGAAAGCAATGAATGAGATAGTTTTTTTTTACTATTTCAGTTATTTTGACCGTATCCATACATATACATCTTGTAGGATACCCAAATAATTTTTACTAAATTATTAAACAATAATAATAAGTTTATTGAATGATAAGTTCATTACTCTTTTTAAATGGCATAAATATTTTTTTAGACTTTGGAGGTTAGTGACACTGAAGAAAATGAAACATGTTTAAACGCGATTTGTTTGTCGTTTTTATTTTTTACGGACTGCAATACTTTTGTCCAGTTCGTTCAATCATTCTAAAGGTAATCCTGGAAGTCATAAAAATCATATAGCTATGTCTGAAAAACGATAGGTGTAACGATATGTCATAGAATGATGAGTTTTTTTTTTTCAATGTATTATAAATACAATGTTGTAGATTTCCTCATATTAACGAGCGTTTACAACTAAAGCAAAGAAATTTTGTTTGAGTAAGTTCCGAAATTTTTATTCGACTTTATTTCCATAATATCCGAAATTTTTAATAGTCCTTATTGTCTTAATTTCTGAATTTGGTCTTCATTGTCAAATTTAAATGTTTACCTATTGAAAAATGGAAACTTGTGATAAAATTTTAGGATAAAACATTAAGTGATTCAGAAATTCGATAAGTTTATCTACAGTCTGCTTGTTATCCTGCAAATTTTAATGGAGATCTACTTCATACAAAGATTTGATGGAGTTGTATGCTTGGCATTCGGTTAAGATGTGTCTTACAGTAAGTCGCGTTCCGCAAGTCTGGCATACAAGGAGAGAATCGCGGGCCATAAGATATTCGCTGGTCAGGCGCGAATGACCTATTCCAAGGCGCGTGAAAATTACTTCCTCTATGTGCGCATTTCTAGTAGATCATATCTAAGGGGAAACATCACTCGTAATTTATTGTCAGTAACATTTGATGCCATTTCAATTTAATTCCCTGCTTAATGTGGGCTATGAAGTCATCAATAGGCACCCCGCGATGTGAAATCCCTTCAGAAATCGCGATATTTGCTGTTTGATCAGCTATTTCGTTACCAGCTATTATGTAGTGCCCAGGGACTCAAGCGAAGAACACAGAAATACCGTTTCAGTTGGCAGACTTCAATGAATAATAATTGATCTTTTGATTTAGTGGGTTTGTTGAGAAAATATCTTTTTTTGAAAACTGAGCAGGTCAGATAATGAATCTGTATATATGACTAGTATTTTTTTTTTTTTTTTTTTTGTGGGTTGAAAAACATTTAAGCTCTTGTAGATTGCAACCATTTCAGCTGTATTGCTACTACATATCGGCGACAGAGAGAAATATTTATAGAAATATATAAAGAGAGAAATAATAAAAGAAATATTTTAATGCGTGTTATAGACGTGCTTGTATATGCTTCGAATAACGCCGAATCAAAAATACTAAACGATTAATGTAACATTATATGATAGATCCAACTTTGTCTTAATTAATAGAATAAATTGTGTTGTTTCCTCTAAATCAGAGACAGTGGGTGTCATGAACTCAGTGTAAGAAGCTATAACAGAAAGTTAAAACAATTTCCTCAAACTGAGTGGTTTAGGTAACGGCATGCTTATTTTTCATTTTACTCAGAACATCTGTATTTTCAATTTTGGAGTGCCTTCATTTTTATTTTTTTTTTTAAGATCCAAAGTTTCAAGATTCAAAGTTCAACCCAAATCAATCTTGGAAAATCTACTTCAAAATTCAAAAATATAATATATTTATGGTTTTAATCCAAAATATTTTATATTAAATTGATAAGATACGCTATAGAAAGGATTGTAAGTTGATCAACATTTTTTCAAAATTCAAAATGGAAGACCAATATTGTGCCGAATACTAAATTTCAAACTTGCATTGCTCAGTTTTTATTTAGATTTTCGTGTCACTTAATAAATAATTATAATAGCTCTCTTACTGTTAATAATCCCACCTATAATCACAAGATACTAATAAAGAAAAAAAAAATTCTAACCATCTGAGAAAATATTTTACTTTGCCTGAAAAATCTTTCTCATAACGTTTCACCGACTAAAGGATTTTAACTAGACATCTTAGACACTCATGTGAAACTGGAAAGATATTGTTAATTCCAATTTCAGTTTGCATCATATTTTAAAATAAATCTCTAATATGACATATTATTTACGTTTATATCTAATTTTTCTTAACTATTTCGTAGGCTTAACCATCTAACTTTAATGCTGATCTGTTAACATTTATTTTCCTTAATGATTTGATGAGGTTGAAAAATCTCAGTTCCTAGCTATTAAAATTTAGTTATCGCAATAAACTCCGAGAATTTCTCTCGTAATGCTCTAATTACACCGCTTAAGTTGAACGTTGACTAAAAAAATTGAGCAGCTCAATTTCTGACACGGTCACAGAGAAAGTTTCCTGATATCTGAGTTGAATATCTAAACGGCAAGAGAATAACAAATTCCGAGGCAAAGTACCCGGCTGGGCTGAGTTAATTCACAGCTTAATCTGGAGAAGGCTAAGGAACGCGGAGACTTTTTAAACACGCACTGACACAGGAATATATTGCCCTCTTCTAAATCTGCTATCTAAATTACTGTTGCTCTTCTCAGTCTGGGAATGTCTATTTTATTTTATCACGACAAAGTTTTAAATTAGTTCTTTTTGCTTTAGGAAAAAACCCCGCTCCGCTTGCCTGGGGTTGGCACAGCTCGCGCTTATCTGGCGTCAGATTGCTTAAAACAAATTACAAGTCTCAATGTGAAACAGTTAAAATGTTGCATGTATCCTCAACTACCTATCTATTGTCCATTTTAGTCTGATTTTTTTTTTTTAAATCTATTTTCCACAAAAATAAAACAGTTATAAATTATTAAAATTCTACACCAATGAGTTTATTTTGAAATTGTTAAGTAAATATTTTTAATTATCTTGACTAGAGTTCAGTTTTTCAACAAACTCCTAATCATTTCTTATTCCTATTTTATTGAAAATTGTTCTACAATTCTTTTTATTATTTTACTAAAGTTTAACTCCAACACAGTTCAATTTGGTGATTTCAGTGAAAAATAAATTTTGAATTCTAGGACCCTTATAATCCTCCCTAGGCCTCTAAAAATAAGATAGCCACTGGATATTTTAATTTAATGTAATGATTGGAGTTACAACATTGGGTGGTTCCTTCCCAAGATTATTATATGTTCTGAAACATTAGAAACATTTCCTTATTACATTTTTATTTATACAAAAAAAAAATTGTAAATTTGTGTATATATAATGTATTGCATTATATTATAATGTATTCTGTAACCATATATAAAAATAAAGAGGTTTGAAAATTAAAAAAAAATATTTTATACAATACTAAATTTCAATACATGAATAAAAAGTTCAATGAATAGAAATTGATCAAAACATTATTTCATAAGCGCTCAGATTCAGTGGAAAATGGGGCTCCTTCACTCCTGCCCTATTGACTGCCTAATGAGAAATGGTTAATTATTTCAAATAAACAAAATTTAAAATGTTTCGAGGAAGCTAATTGCAGAAAATCTACATTCAAGCCCTTTCAGGCTGTTGCATATAATGAGAACTGTAAAAACAATTAAATTATACATGAGTATAACGAAATTAATAAATATCGTTAGTGCTTAT
>NW_027113993.1:2001955-2007307 GCF_000696795.3 Halyomorpha halys
AGAGAGAGAGAGAGAGAGAGAGAGAGAGAGAGAGAGAGAGAGAGAGAGAGAGAGAGAGAGAGATTTTGGTATAACTATGCTATTATACAATCTGCCACTCTTGGGCAATAAGCCAAGAGTGGCAGATTGTGATCTTTATCAATGGATTATAATAATAATAAGCATTTTTTCGTTTATTTTTTTTACCTGCACGGTATTTCGTAAAGAATAGGAACAAACAAATAGTTTGAGGCAATAAATTACAGTAAATAATACTTTGTGGTAATCTATTAAATCTGTATTTTCTGATATAAAAAAGCTGTTATGGAAGAAAACAACGAATGAATTTCGAATTTCGGTCGTTTATTCACGTTTTGTAAAACAATATAGTGCCCTGGGATTCATGGCTTACAAACCATTGCTCGTGGGCATAAACTAGCAACCCCCGTTCTTTATGGTTATCGGATGGAAGAAATATTAACTGGCTGAGGTCAATGATTTTAGTGGTCATGGTTATCCTCCAGCCTAGGTCAACTTGCTGGAAAGGATCACATAACAGATTTTACAAAAGTTATTTTTTTTATTAATACTGTAAAATACTTGTTGCTTATCTAAATAAGTATTTTAAGATTATTTTTGAATTAGTATTCATCAATTATGGATCTAGGAGATAGAAAAATAAAAATGTTGCTGTGAGTACTTTAAATACAGTTACTTTCAATTCATATTTTTCTCTTCATTCCATATAAAACTATAGTGGGAATGCTTAGGAAATTTTTAAAACTGTTAAATTTTTTAAACTCATTTTTTACCTTTGATATTTTATTTTTCGTTGGAAATTAATGTCATAGATTGATAATTCTTGGCAAATCGATGAGTTTTTTTGGTTTTGGAAAACACCTCTGCACCTAGTCATAGAAAAATAGCTCGGTAAATATAAAATAGATAATTTTAAGAACAATTAAATTATATTATTCGAATTAATTATATTTTAGAAACAAAATAGTAATGTAGGATCTATTGTGATTCAGAAATCGTATTAATGAATAAATAGAACAAACTCGCCTAGATGAGGACAACCTTTTTAGCACTATATTGGTCACTCAAACAATTTTCGCTGTTTTTTAAACATATTCATTTCCTGCGATATGTTTACGAATGCCTTCAAAAGATTACAAATTCAAAATGATAAGATGTATTACAGCTGACATATAGAACTTCACATAATAGTTTAACGTTGGATTGACTCTATTGGATGTTGCTATTTCTAATAATCACATAAGGATTAAAAAAGGGTGCCGACCCAAAGTATATTTCAGTGATTCTCGATCTCTGTGACATGGCTCTTGAATGTGCTATCATTAACACGCAATGAATAGCCCCTCTTGAAAAAAATTATTTTTTACTTTTTTTTTACATTTCTTTATCAATTTACACACATATAACAAGTAAAAATATTAATTTGATTTATATTATGTGAAGTATTACTTATAACTTCTAAATTATAATATTATACCTATGTAAGAGTGATTAACTGTAAAATATATTCATAAAATTTATTTTAATTACTATAATTTAATCTATTAATTTTAATTTTAATTTTATAAATTAAACGAATTGAATTTATCTCTATGTTATTATGCCATTAGATGCTTAAATTAAAAGTGTGACGTGACGAAAAAAAGGTCTGAGAATTACAGTTCCATATAATCAGGATTTTTCTAATTTACATTTTAATTTTAGAAACCTCTTTACTCGATTGTCTATTATGAAGGCTAGGTTATTATTTTCTCTCTTTAATTTTATTATTATTAAGAATTATTTGTCCACCTATAATGGTTTTTCTTCAAAGTACTTCGTTCGTTTATTTCAATTTATTTATTCTTTTTTATTCAAAACAAACTTCAATATTTAAAAATGTCTCCTATTGAAAATAATTCATTAGCCTTTGTTTTATTTACTAAAATAAATTATTTCTAAAGTCAAATTATATGCATTTTCAGATTATTTTTATAATTATTCTATTTTTAATAATTATAGCAAAATAATAAATATAGTTAATATTCAACATGTGTAAATAAATCAACGGTTAACGAAGGAACAGAAATCAAGCAACAGAGAAATAGATACAATAATCAGTTATGTATTAATTATTACAAATAATAATTAATTTAGTGATATGATAAAGCATATTTAAATGATAAGAATAACAGCGAGATATATAACTTTTTTTTTTTATTTAATACCTGATCGTCTTGTTGGACCTTACATGGTTGATATAACAGTTTCATTTTTTTAAACAATATATTATGGGGTTATGGTCTCGTACCAATGACACTCCTAACTATGTACATCGTTATAAAAAAAATTAAGATAAAATAAATAGATAAAATTAATAATACATAATAAGAGAGAAAAGTAAAGTTAATAAACATTTCCTCTAATAATTGTAAATATTATTAAATTCAATTACTTAATTTTGCCTCGTTTGTCTAAGAGTATTCTGGTCCCTGAAGGGTCAGAGGGTTTGTATTGTTAGTTATTTACTTTAACAAAAATATAATAGAAGTATAACTAAGATATTTTGGAGGCAGTTCTTTCTTAATTTCCGTAGGCCGAAATTCTTTAAGAGCTTTCCGCAATTGACATTGTTCATTATCATTTTGACCTTACTATGATAATATACGTAGAAAAGGTGAAGGAAAAAAATGTAAATGATAAAAATAATGCTAACAAATTTTAAAATAGAAATAGAGATCTATAAATGAAAAATATAAATCGATATGATAAATAATAATTATATAGTAACAAATTGATAAGTTTTATAGAATGAAATGGTGATATTTTTGTTCTCATCATTGGAAAACTTATATGATTAACTCCAATCTGCTGTACGAAGTATTATCTAATATATTATTTTTTAAATTAACTTAGTCGTTATATTTTGTTTTCATTTTCCTAAATTAAAGCGTTTCGGCATTTAAATTCATCCGCACTGCGTAACATAAGGAGCAACAATTACAGATATCTACCTGATATATTTTCCACATTCATATACTTTCATATTTTCCGTGAGTAAGTCAATTACATCCGGTCTCGTTTTGCTTTGGCCCGAAACGCTTTAAAGCGTTCACGCCGTAATGCGAGGTAGTTTTAAGCGGGAGTACACGACCGGAATTTTAAAAGTACATAAGGGGTGGCTTTGCGCCCTCCTCCTCCCCACCCCTACTCACCAAAACAGACCTGAATTACAATTTTTCCCTTTTCCGTAGTGAAGTGGCCCTGTATACAGATTCCTCTGCCCCTTATTCTAATATCCTATGTGTACTCCCTTCCGTTCCCAAAGCCTCCTACTCTTATGTTATATTGAACATAATAAAATTCAAAATACTTAAAGCCACCTTTGGGAGTTTATTTGCCACTCTCTCCTTTTCTTTTCTCGGCCCCTCCTCTTCTTTGCATTGAATAAGGCCTTCAAAGTGGATTTTACTGAAGTTGAATTATTTTTTATTTGATTTTGACATTATTTTTTATTGATATTTCAATCCAGTGTAATTAGAATTTAGGAAAACAGAGTGGATTCCGATTCTCTCAAACATATATGTTGTACTTCTGAATTGTATGAATAACTTGATGCATTTATTTATATACAATAATAATGGAAAAATATTAGAATTTTTATAATGATTCATTTTGTTCATAGGTGAGGGCACACAATACTCAATTACAACTTAAGTTTTTCTTGTACAGAGTCAAAACCTCTCTCATGCATCGAATATACCGAAGAGCTCAACGAAATAAAGTAAAATCATACTAAATTTCATATCAACAAATTGTTTATGAAACAAGAACAGATAGCTGAAAAAATTGGGGATATTCAGAAATATACATAATAATAATTCTCCGAATATCCCCGATTTTTTCAGCTATCTGTTTTTGTTAGAGGACATATAGTTGCTCTTGTCTAATCTTTTGGCGTTTTTTCTTCCATCAATATCTCCCAAACCAAATCATAAATTGCTTACCAAAAATCACTAACACCATATTTCATCATCTCTGGAGTTATCTCGTCAAGAACTGGCGACTTATGGTTCTTCAATGATTTTATAATGTCGATAATTTCTTCCTTCTCAGGAGCTTCCACTTCTTCTGCAACGTCCTGCGCCTTACCCAGGAATTCATCTAGATTGAAGCTTTCTTCAGATCGCGATGGCACTTCTGTTAAGTAATTCACTAAAATACTGGTTCCACCTTCTCGATACCAGTCTTACATTTCTGATATCTGATGCATGTCTAACCTCTATGAGATTATGATTTATTTGGTTTCTGGTCAGGCCATCCTGCGAGATCCATGTCTCTTTATGTATTTCTTTATGTGGTAATTTAGTGCTACTAATGACCAGTCCCTTTTCCATTGCAAAGTTAATTATGCGATGACCATTATCATTAGAGTAGTCATGTTTACTTTCTCTGTCTATAGTAGGTCTGAATGCCACTTCTTTACCTATCTTAGCATTCAAGTCCTGATAATTTTTACATCGTCCCTCGGGATTGAGTCATATTCTCTTCCAATGCTTCATAGAAAATATCCTTCTCCTCCTTTTCCCTGTCTTCTGTAGGAGCATGTACGCACATAATCTTGATTTTTAAAAACCTTCCTTTAAGTCGCACTGTACAAATTCTTTCACTGATCAGTTTATACTGTATTATTGTGTGCTTAATAGACTTTCTTATCATGAAGCCTGCCCCACATACATTTGCATCGTGTCCACTGCTAATAAGCAGATAATTTTCTAATTCTATCGTTGTCCCATTTCTCCAACGTATCTTCTGTAGAGCAGCTACCTGAACTTGATATTTATCAAGCTCATTCTCTAATCACTTGCTTGAACCTGTTTATTTTAATCCCCCAACATTCCAAGAAGCAATATTAAATCCTTTCCGTGCCGAGGTCAAATGCCTTGTGTGACTGTCCGTATATACATATGGCTGTGTGGTGTTTTCTGAACTTTTAAGTTTTTTCCGGTTAGTGGGTAGTTAAGCCACCGAACCAACCCTCCTCCTTTATCCGGGCTTGGGACCAACAACTAACTCCTAGGGAGCCAGCAGGCGGAGTTAAATATTCGGGGAATATTTAAAAACCAAAAATACAACCCATGTTTATGGTCTTGATTTGTTGTTTACTGATTATCTTTAATTTTATTTATTTTTTCTCAACCTTTTTATTTATTTTCCCTCTTTTAATGTGTTAAATTTTGTTTTCTCATATCTGCTTTTCTATTTTTACGTTTTATTACGTCTCCTTTTTATTTTTAACCTAATAGTTCGCGTAATTTTTTATATTATTTTCATTATATATTATATATACGTATA
>NW_027113993.1:2007357-2020529 GCF_000696795.3 Halyomorpha halys
TTGATGACCTGGGTGGAATAGCCTGCAAAAAGTTTTTAAATTATTGATGTGTGAATTTCTTTTAAGGTATGATATTTTATTAATAATATACTTTTATTTCTTATTTGTATGTAATTTTCTTTTCACTTATATTTACATAATTTTAACTCTGCCTTAATTTACCTTTTTTTAACTTATTATTCTACTATTTCAAAAAAGTTTAACTTTGTTTTGTAGCTTTTTAGTCCTGAAAAAGCTCTACAAAGTGAGGCGAACCGTCAGAAAATAAATAGTTGTTAACTATTTTTTGTTTTCCTTTAACCAAACCCCTATCCATCTTCTTCATAATTTGAAATATTACGGTCAATTATTTATATATAGAATAAGTTTATGGTTTTTGTTTGTTTGGGCCTCTTTATGTTCTTCAACTTAGGGTAGGAAATATGGGCGATCCTACATGTTGTTAACCTATTCTAGCCTCAGTGGAAGGCCAATGTTTCCATGAAATAAATGTCAACCCACGCAGGCTGCATTCGTGCCAGCATACAGTGTGACAAAACGCTCGACTCTATTTTTCACTCCGGTGTTCTATGTTTTTAATGGAGGTCATATTTTTCATTTTTTAAATATATAATATAATGATGTATTATCGTGGCATAGTTTTTATATCTAGGCATGCCATGACATAAAATTATTCCAAAAATTAAAATTTTCTATTTCTACGTCCTCCCTTCTTTATCCACCAATGATTCACCATAGTGAATACCACTTTACTTAAAACAAAGGTGGTCTTTTAGGGAGTGAAAAAAGACAGAACTCGTCTTTGATTAAGTAGATATATTCAAAACTGTCTTTAACTTAAACGTGCCTGGTAATAACCTGACAAAAGATATCGTAAGTTAGAACTAGTGTACTTTATTACCTCCTATATATTCTAGTGTTGCATTACACACACTCATTAATTACTAAAAATAGATGGATAATTGGAGATGTGTGAAAAAAAAATAAGAACATTGTAAACTTTCATGGAATCGGCAGATGACCAATTCCAATTAATTGGAATAACCAATCAATTGGTGTATTTTTCCCGCTGAATTGAATCAAAATATACTGAAGTATTGAATAAAATTGGCCATTTTATTGGGGAAAAAAAATGTTATTTCGACAATACAGCTGGTCTGTCCTATGTGTTCTTATTATTTTACCAAGAACGAACATGAGAACGACTCTTATTCAAGATCAACTAAATTGTTCTGACTTCAATCACAGAGGCGAATGGAAGAAGGTAAGGATAATTTCAGGCTACTAAAGCCATTATTTGTACAAGAACTACGAACTACAGTTTTAGAATAAGGGTACGAAAGTGAAAAAACCTTCTACCGAATTCTTAGGCCTGAATAATGATAATGTGAACCCCTACGACTCATGAAGGATCAAAGGTTCAGTAATTTGTAAGGAAGCACCGTTTTTAGAACAACGGTTATTCAAGGAGGTGATTTTTTCAAGATCAGGCACAACTGTCAGATTTTTCTTCAATTAAAAATACCCAATTTATGAGGCTGGGTGGACCTGAGGAGGCCAATACCCACAGGGTTGGCTCACGGGTAACATAAAATAGTTATCTTCCCAGCCCGATTCGAACACTGGTCCTTTGAGTTAATAGCACAGTGCTTAGAATAGCTTCATTAATATTTTTATTGAGGTCATTATATCTATATTTCAAGGTCGATGATTTGTCGTTTGATAATAAAATTTATAGGAATGGTTCATTTCTGAAAAAAATACGTGTGAAGGAAAATGCTTTTGTGCATGGTTAAATGCATATTTAATAAAAAGATATCACTTAATAAAATTTATGCTTGTTGATTTTACCCTAAACTCTAACTTAGTTCCATCTTGGCACCAAATCAGACGATCCATTTTTACTTGTGCAGTTATGAAATATACAGAAGAGAAAGTTATGCCATCGTTAAAAATTTAGAATTCAAATTTTTGGCGTCAATACACGTTTTGAGGTCCTCTGACAGGAACTTTTTCGATAAAATCGACCGGAATCACCACTTTATAGAATAGATTTTTCGATTTTCTCAAAAATAGCTCAAATGATTTTGAATAAACTCTGCACGTCAATGTACAATTAAATGTTGTTTAATATCAGATAGGTCATATCCTCATAAAAATTGTCTTGCAGTGCTTAAATGACGAATGTTTAAAAATATTTCCCCTAAAGTATCCTTCATTTTGTCTATTTGAATAAAATAAAGTCCTCATTATTTGCAATAATAAACAACTGATAAATACACAATATCAAAGAGTTTCACGAATATAGCAACAGAAAAATAAAAATGTTTGTTCATAATTTTTTCCTTCCCTTTCTTTAGGTTTTATTTTCGATATTTTATCAGAATAATAACTTCAACCACTTCACCAATCTATACAAAATTTGGGGCCTTTTGTAAAGGGGTAAGTAAACGTAGTGTGATGGAAAAAAAATCTATAAATACAACTATAACAAACTAAATTAATGTTTTATTAATTAATAAACATTGCATCACAATTGCATGACAATTAACTTAATGTTCTATTTATAACTAATTTTTCTCAGCTCAGTATTGAACCATCTGGGTTCTGAAATCCAGAAAAATGTCATTAAAACTGGATAAACTGTAGTAGGTATTGTGCCTGAATTCGGATTTGACTACAGATAGACAGAACCAGATTTTGGAGGCTACGAAGGCCGAGCTTGTCGAGTCACACACAGCATTCTTGTGTCAGAAGTGGTGTCGGGGTTGACTTTTATTCCCAAGCGTACCCTCGGAATAAATCTCGACTATGTCATTCTGGTCAGGATATTATTAATTCTAAATAACACATCATTCCTGCCGTAAGTTGGAGAACATAAGGACGTTAAACATCAAATGAAAAATGGAACCTGATGTGTTCCTTGGTGTCTAAAATGTGAAAGAGAATGTTGTATTCCAAAGATAAATTTTTCACAAGGTACAAAATTTTCCTATGTAGTAAATAAACTAATTGCGAAATGATGCACATAGCTGCATTTTATGAGGTCCTGTTACAAATTATCCAGGACTGAATAATGTTTAAGAATGGTGATTAATCTTTAGAAACAGAAGAAATTTAAAAAAGAAATCTAATATGGATTGGGAGGAAAGAGGTGTTTTTTTTTTTTTCATCAAATCAGTTTATTCGTCCTCTGATACTTAAATAAAATAAGCCATCAATCGAGAGATATCAGAACTCGTGGTATCAAAATAACAGATGTTTTCCTTGTAAAATCAGTCGTGATTGATCCGCCTGATATGAGGCATAAAAAGAAAATATTGGGGATGAAAACGGGAAAATACTCACAGGAATGGAAAACATCATTTAAAGAATATGAGAAGCCATCTCCAATATATTCCTTTCCTCGTATCAACTTTAACCCTTAAACTTGAATCCACTTTAACATGATTTTTCCACGATTTGTTTTATTCATAATCGTAAATGTAAAATTGCTATTGACTTTGAACAATATCCTGATATAAGATCTAATGGTCTAAACCATTTCTTGTGTTTTATATGACATATATAAATCCAATATTGATCATAATTTAGATAGTATATATCTAATATTATTTTATAATGTAATAATATTTCTTCAACGAATTCATTTCTTCTAGTCCTGTCGTAAAGAGTCATGAGGATAACCAACGTAGTACAGCTTTTTATAAAATTTTATAGTATTAAAATAAAAATAAGAAGTTAAATAAACGATGCTCAGGATCATTTGGAGATATAATTGAAAACCACAAAATTGATTTTAAAAATAAATAAAAACAACAACATACAATTTTAAAAAATATATAAATATTTTCCTATCACAGTATCAATCCAGTTGTATAAAATAATTTCAAACAGTTTAAATATTAATCTCTAATTTTTCGAAATTGCCCCTAAATTAGTTTGTCGTATCATTAATTTTAATCAGTTAACAATATTTTCCAAATGTTTATTTGATCATTTTCTAACTTCTGATTAAGGTATAGTATTCAATATTTCTCATATAAAAAACAGGCATTAAAAATATGGATTTTGTATTGCAATGCAGCACGATTTATCTAGGATTTATCGTAATAAATAAAGTAAATACTTGTTCGAAGATAAATATTTCATTTTAATGCATATAAAAAAATTAAGCATTCCTCTAATGGTTCGGATCGCTCTTCTTTTGAGCTCAAACGTTTAATACTTTTTTGTGACATTATTCGTGTCAATAGCTTCCTATTCATCAAAGTTTTCATCATCCATCAATGATGTGTGCTATTCGAAACGTTGATGAGGCGTTATGACGAATGATTTTCTTTTTTTCCTAGTATTTTGTAGCAGTGAATGTGAAGTGAAGATATTATCATAAATAACTGATATTTTATAAAGTTCAAAACACACACATATATACAGCATCAAATCGGCAAAGAAAATATCTAATAAGAAGGGTATTTTTAAAATTCTCAGCAGCAAATCATAGGGCATGAAATATGCACTATAATATATTTCGTTTGGAGAAGTTTGTCTGGGGGTACGGTCAGCAAAGAACAACATAAATAAACTGCAGTTTAAGGCCTACCTTCTACACCATAACCACTAATGAAACTCAGGTCGAAACGTCGGCAAAAAATAAATAAATATAGTTTTGTTTATTTCTGTTGTTCTTTACTGACCGCGTCCCCCGACAAACTTCTCCAATCAATAATCTACGGTCAACTATCTACACCCCATTATAATATATTTCATTGTATAACGTTTTATTATAAAACATGATGTTATTAATAGTTATGCTATATTTCTGGCTAACAGCGTTTCTACGGTTGATGGAGGTTTCAGATACAGCATTTTATTATTCATTTATGTATTTCTATTATATATTTCTATCGGTTCTAATAGGAACCGACCTACAATTCCTAGAAATGCATTACGTATATATTTAGAACAAGATACGACAGATCTCCTTGTTATTGTATGCTAGATGTAATTAATCATTGGCTATCCTTTCCAATGGTGTCGTGTTCACCAATTTACTAAGCTATGTTATCACCATTATTTCATATTATAAATAGTTATAATCATTATTAATAACGATTACTATAGTTATAATCATTATATCTTGAAAGAATGGATCTTTTCGGTAGGCCATATCTCCCTTCCTACTTGATCAGAACTAATGATTGAGTCATCTCTTTGAAGGTTATCTATACCACTAAATATGTTTACCATCCGCCTTTTATTTCAAAATGGCGGCCAATTGGATGTTTATTTCGCCCATATTTATGACTGAATATAAAATCCATTTTAATTAATAATAAAAATATGTGAATTTGCATGTATAATTTTTTTCGATAGTTATTTCATCTTGCTTTTCTTCATATCAAGTTCAGCATTAAATGGTACTCAGGAAACATGTATCACTTTTATCAAAACTATTATTTCTATAAATTGCCCTTATTTGTTCCTTCTTCCCTCCCCAAAAAACTTTCTTGTATCATGGACATATTTTTTTAACTCTTTTGATGCCTCGAACTCATAATAAAATATTTTTACCTAGTTTTATCAACATACCTGTCGGATTTACACATCCATGTAGTTCATTATTGAATCTCATTTTTATGTCTGGACTGCCTGATCACTTGTACACAGGCGCAAGTCACATGTCTCTTGACTTGTCCCTTGTTCGACCACCAATGACACTGCTATACTACTGGTCAGCGTTCATCGGAAGAACCACTAGAACAGTGAAATTTACGCCACCATAACCTCATCGAATACAGAATAAGACGTGAGGAGAAGACGGTAGCACCCTTGGACCAGACACATGAGTGATCATCACCACAGGATTGTGAGAAACAACCATTTTTTTCTCCTTTACTTTCCCCTTGAGGGACGAAATTTTCAACAGTAATAAATTATATGGTTACATTCAATTGTTTCAAAATGTCTTACAATTTATTTTACATTACTAAACATGCAATAAAGGGCTCCCGATCGGAAGAAACGTAACGGGCCTCTGAGTTTGCAAAGACCTATTATTTTTTTTTAACATGTTCTGTATTACATTTACTATACAGTTAAAATATCTATACACCGTGAATTTCGCTAAATCTCTAACAAATCTAATAGTATCCACAGCAAACAGATTTAGTTATCTAAGTAGCCAAAGAAACCTCAGAAAAATATTGAGTAGAATTTTCTATCCTGTGTAAACTATGTTTAAATATCTCCAATGGTATTTAGTCTATTTAATAGAATTCTTCCTCTGTAAAAAAATTAAGTGGTTTCCTACTAGAGAATAGAGATGTTTAACTTCAACCAGTAAAAATTATCTTATATTCCTAACGTTCCGGAAGATCTTTGGGTTAAAAAAAGGCCGCCTTTTTTAGAGAACTTCAATTGTAAAAATTAATCTTTTTTCAAAAACTTCATTCTCCGGTTAAAGTTCTTCATTTAACGCTAACAATGAGATAAAAAGTTGGCTGAGGTATTATCGTCACATGTAGTTTATAAAGGAAAGTTGCAATACAGGGTCCATATCTCTCATCAGCTGCTGACGTCTCTCACTAAGCAGTCACTATCAGCTTTAGTTTGAAGTGTAAATTCCGACAGCCGTCAGTTCTGCTGATTGGGAACTAATGCAACCAAGGCTTCTGCTATTAGGCTCTGTCTGTGCCTCATGTCTGCCTCTGTAGTCCGGCTTATTATGCGCACACTGATCCGGACCGAATAATATGAGTAATATATGTACATATGTGTGTATGGTCAATAACAAACTTTCTCAATAAATAAAGAAATCAACCTGATTTTTCATTGTTTTATTTGTTTTAGCTCTTAAGTTCAATCTTCTTTAAAGATTCAAGAAAGCAGTAGATGCATACACACTCCCTCATATTTAATATGTTACTTAGGTCTCATCTGCTTACTGTCACAATTTTAGTGACATATGTAGTAATAAAATATAAAATTTAAAAAAAGAAATCGAGAAAGCAAATGTTAAGGCCTACAAAAATAATCCCTTTAAAAATTTATCTTTGGGCTTAAATGAGTGACATCCAGTTGAAACTCATATCATACGATTTTTAAATTAATAGTCGTTAGGCGCTGTCTGCAAGTTAGAACGTGGCAGTTAAAAATGGATCCTAACCACCTTCATCCATAACCATTGGTCAAGAAATAATACGTAATCAACATCGACAGCTGAACCCAAGACTTGACAGGAGTTGTACTGGTACGGATTTACTTTAAAGTTATGTATAATATATATGTTTTTCCTGCGGTAAAAAAATAAATATCAATAGGGCATAAATTATCAAAAAATCTTAAAATAAAATGATATTTACCTCAGCTTATAGTCGTTTGAATATTACCTAAAACATTTGAACATTGCCTATACGTCCTTATCAACTTGAACTCACTTATTTCATTTCTCGTTCAAGTGATATTCATAAGGGCTGGACAACGCACCATACAAATTTATTTATTTTATGATAAACAACTTTAGTGTGCTTGCTTGTGTTTTAATTTGCTGTATTTAGTTATTCAGTAATTTGTAAGAAATTTATCCCGATCAGATGGCAACGTCTATGAGTCGGTGACAAAATCGCATACAAAAACAATGAAATGTTTTTTTTGAAAATTTGAAAAAGTATTATGTAATTAAAAATAAATTAGTAATAGCAGTCGGTAATTTAAAAATCTTTGTCATTCTTAGTAATCAAAAAAAAATTACTCTTCCGGTACCGGGAATCGAACCCGAGCCTCCTGGGTGAAAGCCAGGTATCCTAGCCACTAGACCATACCGGAGATGTAAACCATGTTTTTAATTAGATCAAATAAAACAATAATATATGATGCATCATTTCTAAGCAATTTGAATTTCATTCGCAAATTTATTGAAGAATGGCAACGAATCAAATAATAAATCCGAAATCAATTTATGTCTGTTTCTTTTCGTAAAAGCGTTTTTTTTTTTTTACTTTATCGATTTCCTTTCACAGAGGTTTTCAAGTACACATATTCATTCGAGTGAGAAATATCAGGCCAATTTATCAGTATCTTGTGTTCATTTTATCATTTGCAATGAAATAATGTATTTATTAGGCATAATTTTCATTCATATAACTAACCATACACATGTAACATCAAAGAATAAAAAAAAGTATAAGTTAATCAATCCATTTTCTTATAAAACGATTTCATTGTTAGAAAAATTGTGCCCAAAGCGGTATGAAGTAACTTTCTATTTCGTACTGCATTATCCATTTAATCAGTAAAAGTCAAAGTTACAGCATACTATCACGACCAATACAAAAAAGATAACAAATTTTCGAGACACCTATGACATGCATTCATATTTTAGATTACTCATTTGGTAATTTATTTCGGTTATAAAATCGTGGGCGCTTACAATCCTTCAACTACATTATTTTTTATAACGCCAACGTTTATTGTTTATATTTGTACGATGAAGGTAAAGAACACTATGTCCATTTTTCAACAATTTAATGTTATTATTAATTTTTATTCTTATTACTTATTATTCTAAGGAGAATTATAACAATTAAATAAATTATTTCACCACATGTGATAGAAGTTACACTTGACAGTGAGATAATAAGGGCTAAGCTATTGAGGAAAACAAAACGTCATTACAGAAAATGACTTCTCTTAGTCAGTAGGGATAGCAGACCGTATGATGGAGCTTTCGTGTTGGTGAGAAGAAGACACAAGGAACAAACCATTATAATCTATTTTTTTAAGGAAGAAAGAGAAAAGGCCTTTATATTGAAGTTCTTATCGGTAGAGGTGGTACATACCTTTCTCTTCTGAAACCTGTGTTTCAAAGGAAATAACAAATAAAAGTACTAAATATTGAGTAAAGTTTAGTAATACAGCCAGTAATTCAAAAACAGAACAAATCTTTGTAATTAATAAAAAATACATCCCTTCCGGTACCGGGAATCGAACCCGAGCCTCCTGGGTGAGAGCCAGGTATCCTAGCCACTAGACCATACCGGAGATGACAATTAATTCTTTTAATGGCTTTGAATGGAGTTATTAGTAAGTGTTAAATGATAAAATAAATTGTCTACAATAGACTAGACCATAATCAATAAAAACGTTTGCAAAGTGTACTTTGAATTATTTTGAAAAAAAATAAATGAACTATACAAAGTAGTTCATTTATTTTTTTATCCCTTAATTTTCATTTTTGAAAATATATTTTTTACAGTAATTATTTTTTTCTGTATATTTCAATTCAGAAATTATCCGTACTTGAATGATTTTTCGTATGAGAATAAAATCTATGTGAGAAATCGTTGTTGAAAATCGGGTAAAAATAGGAAATCCGTTTTCGCATGGATGAACGAAAGCAGTCAATGAAATTTCATTAAATTTGTATCAGAATATGTCTACTCACACCCCCAACATTTTTCTAATATCGAGTTAAATCGGAGCAGTCATTTTCAAAATATAAGTGTGAAAGAAAATACGTTGGTGCATGCTTAAATTAATACATGAAAGGAATTAGCTAAAATGTAAGCTGGAATATTGTTATAAATTTTAATGTGATTGAACAAGCCGTTTCCGAAATATAGGTGTATTGCAGAGTAAAATAATTTTAGGCGTAATTATAATACAAAATTGAAATCATTCTAGACATTTTCAATAAATGTAAATATTTTTATTTTGTAAACATATCATAATTATTAAATATATCTATATATGAAATTGCCTTAAAGTGAAGGTACATTTGTTAAATTTTAAGGCAAGATTACATCATCTGTTTTAATTTATAAAAATATGTTCTACGTTTCGGCTTACATACCACCATCAGGAACACTAAAAATATATAACTATATGACATCAATACTTAAAAATTGTTTACTATTGACTACATAGGACTACATACTATATTTGACGACATAGGAAAAAAAATGAAATAATGTTAATATTGTTTTTAGTCAATTCAGAAACCCAATCCAATATGTTTTAATTAATATAGAGTTTAAAAACAAACATTTAATCTGTGTACCAACAGAAGGAAAACGCTAGCCGCCATAATAGTTTCAAATGTGACGTCATTCAGGCAAAACAAACATCACTGATTTAGTGATTCACACTTTCTCGCTGCATTCAAATGATTTCGTATATTGTTCTTAAAATAATTTTCATTATTTTTAACAACTATGGAATATTATATAGAACTGGAAGGCAAAGTCATTACGTCCTAATCATTCTAATGAACTTACATCAAAGTAATCTTCACAAAAATATAACCTATTATTTAGAATCAATATCAATATCAAGTAATTTTGGATCCCTTCTAACCAGCTATAACATAATGTTTCTAATTTTGACATCTTTTGACTCATGGATTAACAACTTTTGTGACGTTTAATAGTCGTATTAGTTTTTCAATTAGGTACTGCACAAGACCGATAAGGAATATAAATTATAATTGATAATTGCTTAAATAACAAAGAAAACTAAAAAACGAAATAATTTGAAATAATATTAGCACTGAGACGATAAGCGTAACGTATGACGTCAAACCAAAACAATAATTCTTACTTTTTTGCACTGAAAAACAAAATAAATTTAATACGTAGTTTCAGTCTAAATGGCGATTTTATATTAAAAAAAAAAATAGGGAAATTATCAATATCAAATAGCGATGTATGACACATTTCAAAAATACCGTTTTGATATCCCTTTGAAAATTTCATTTACATATTCCAGTTTTGTAAATTTTGTAAGACATAGTTACTGTTATTTTCTAATTATTCTGTAATTGCTTTTATTAATTATGGTTGTTATCTTGTTTTTTGTTCTTAGCCCTAATAAAGGTCTGAAATTCTCTCGTCGTTAATCCTTTAATACGATAACCAGCTTATCACTGAAAATTGACAAATTATTTTTTTTTATCTGAATCTCGTTTAAATGAAAAACAAATGTTAAAACGAAAAACAAAAAATGTTTTGATTAAAAAAAAAAAAAAAAAAAAAAAAAAGAAAGAAATAATAATACTGGAGAACGGGCAGTACCGATAATTACTCGGGGTGTGAACGGATGGTGGTTTTACAATCCCTCCCCCTCAGCGGATACGCTTTGTGTATATAACCAGTTTGGAACAGGTTATGTTCACAAAATCAAACTACAGGAGGTTAAAAATAACACGCTTTATTAAATTTCTTCTTTTAAATTGATAATTCAGTTTTATTATTCTAAAAATTATTTAAAAGAGTAAACTAATATAACAAATAATTTATATATGATAATAGTTGAAATTAACATAAATTAGAAAGACAAACATAATAAAGAGAAAGAGGAGTATTATTAGAAGAAGGAAGGAAAGTTGATTAGGGATATATATATATATTCCAAGTCAGGAATAGTTGTTATTTGAAATATAACAATATTTCTAACGGTTCCAATGTACCTCATTCCCTTTTTACCCCAACAAGTAATAAAGTTTTTGTAGATTTTAAATACATTTTGTAATTTTCAAACAATAATACCTCGCAGTTTAAATTATATAGAGTTATCATATTTTTTGAGACCGTTAACCATGATTTGGATTCCATAGGACAATACAATACAAAAGCTGCAAAACTTTTGATAGTTAAATCAAATATAAATTCTAAGAGTTTTTTTATTGTGCGCCTCTCCCATTTGACAATTAGTGGATTCACCCCTGCTTCCACCTCTACTTGCCAGAACATTGTTTCAGAAACATTATACGGTGTAACCCATATAATTGGGATCTTAAGGGACCTTCGATTATTTAACACTTAAAGAGGCTTTTCCTTTACAAAGTTTTTATAATTTTTAAATAACAGTTGCCTTATTCATTGAAAATACCGTTTATTCATTTAAATAAGTGAAAAAAAATATATAATTGATTAATCACTTTATCATTATATATCAACGGCCTTTGATGAATTAAACTTTCATTTCGGCATTTTGTGTACTTTTAATAATTTCTGTTTCGTACAAAACCTAGTAGTGAAAAAACAAAGCATGTACGGAAAATAATCAAATATTTGTAAACGAATGTGTCAAAACCCAATAATTTGTATTATTTATACAGGCTATCATGGCGCGTACCCAACGGGGAGCAGCTGTCCTCTCCTAGAAGTATAAAAAAAATATTAATTTAATAAAAAAATTTTTTTTTATCAAAAACTAATTGTAATAAATAATTTAGCACTGTGACAATTATATATAATTAATTGTCTTAAAATTTATGTTTCGTTCACGTTTTCCGTACTGAAATGTCACAATCTGAGAAAAGGTTAAAAAAATACAGTATTCTACTGTTTTGGGGAAAGTTTCTCATATCGTCTATTTGATGATGATGCCTGATTTATATAAATAATATCGCTATTTAGTCTCAAACTATGTATTAGAATTTTTTTTTTGCTACGAAAATAAGTAAATTGCCATTATTGTTTTACCATGACATCATTTCGACATAAACATTTTCTAGGTTCATCTGCTGAGTGAGAGTGTTATTTCAATTTACTTCGATTTTTTGTAAGCAATTACCTATGAGTTATATTCCTTATCGTTCCTGAGCAGTACCTAATTGCAAAAATATAACTAACAAACAAGACAACAGCCAAAATGAATAAAAATAATTACAAAATTTAAAATTACAGTAATAATATCTTCCATAATTTATATAACTAGAATGTTTAAATAAAATTTACAAAGTGATAGCAGAACGGTATTTTACGGTTTTTTAAAAAGTTTCATGTATCACTTAGATGATATTGATAATTCCCCTATTTTTTTTTAATTATTTTTTTTTTTATAAAATCACCATTTAGACTAAAACTACGCATTTTTTTTTCAGTGCAAAAAGCAAGCATTCTTTATTTGGCATGACGTAAATTTGACATTAGGCTTATCTACTAAGTAGGAATGTTTATTTCATTTTTTAGTTTTCTTTGTTATTTAAGAATTATCTATTATGAGTTATATTCCTTATTGGTTATTTATAATTGCAAAAATTATAAAACAACATCATTTCAACATAAACATACAGTCAGGTTTATCTACTCATTGCTAATGTTATTTCAAATTATTTCGTTTCTTAGTTTTCTTTATTATTTAAAAAATTACCTATTATGAGTTTATAT
>NW_027113993.1:2020579-2022916 GCF_000696795.3 Halyomorpha halys
TATATATAATGTCAAATAGTTATATATAATTGTAAAAATATTACTACTATTAAATACCTAAAAGTTGTAAATCTAAGTGTCAAACATGTCAAAACTAGAAACATTTGGCTTAAACTGGTTAAAAGGGATCCAAACTTACAATGAATCTAAATAAAAGATATATATTTTTGTGAAGATCACTTCGATGTACGTAGAATACAAGATACAAATTGTTAGTTAAGTGGAGGTTATATTTATTCCGAAAGACTACTTAAAGTAACCAAAAACATAACGATTTTGCCTTTCAGTTCCCTTTTAACAGAGCTAACACATAGCATCTTCTGGAGCCCTACTGGGGTCCACCCAGCCTCCTAAATTGGGTACCCTTAATCGGGTAAAAATCTGGCGGTCGAGCGTGATATTGACCAAATCACCTCCTTGCACAACCGTTGGTCTAGTAACAGTACTTCTTTACAAAGTACTGAACCCCTTACCCTTCATGGGTTGTAGGGGTACAGATTTAATTTAACATATAACATCGTCGCCATACGATTCCCTTACAGATCTCTAACAGCAATAATAGGATAATTATTAACAAAGCAATAAACTCCGTGTTTTTTTTGTTTTAGTTGTTCCAAGGTTTAACACGCAACAATAAATAAAAACAGTATACATTGTATTCTTAGTAAATAAATTGAAATTTAGAATATGCTTACTCAGATGTTTATATATTTTTTAATTCTCCAGAACAGAAAACCGGGTTTGTTGCAAAAATATTTGCGAACCTTAAATCATCGATTCTAGGCACATTTGAACTTCCTGCTTTAGGAAACCGTATTCCATGGTTGTTTTTGAAAAAAAATAAATAAAAATTCTTTTATCAACAAAATGTGTAATAAATTAAAAAGAGCATAAAATTGTGCATCGCAAATGATCAGTATTATTTGTAAACGTCTGAATGAGGCCAGATGTAAAACCATCATGGCGGCCATCATTTTCCTCCTGTTCGTATACAGATTAAAAATCTTAGTTTTGAAAATTAAAATTAAGAATTAATTTTGATTCTATATTAATTAACAAGATTGGGTTTCTGACCAATTTATGGTCCTCACAAATATTTCCATAACTCTCCATAATTACAAACTCCTTTAGAATAAACAAAACTATGATATAATTTATAGGATAGTACGTTATTTTGGACTACAACTTCCTTTAGTAGTCTTGGGATTTATAAAATGGGAGTATTAGGCGGGAGAGTAATGAAAAGAGTATATTTACAAAGAGTATTGCCTCGAGCAGATGATAAAACGAATGCTCGATATTGCTCTTTCTGCCTCTTGCCTTTCTTAACGTTTGTAAATTACTTTATTTATAAATTTAATCGTTTTATTTGCTCTTTAAAATACCATTTAAAAGTATTCGTTTAAACAAAGCTCACTTCGGAGTATTTTATAGTTATTTCTTTATCTACCTATCATTTTATGGATAAAAGTATTTCCATCGTTTAATAAAAAGTTGCAGTAAACAAAGGGAAATTGGATTTCTAAATTAAAAGTGGGACGGATAAAGATTGAATATTGGATGCGATTTATATTGTCATTGTGTGTTTTTATACATTAGTTATTTCGATTACGTCAATAAATGTCAGATGATATTATTTTATTAAAACACGTCTACTTATAACATCCATACGGTTTCTTGTAAATTTCAGGTTATAAAAATATATTTGTTGCTTGACAAATAAACAAAAATATATATGTCAAAATCAGAGTTTTCCAACGTTAGTTTATTCTCTTTCTAAATACAAAATATATAATATAATGTAAACAATAACAATAGTATATTATAATAATAGCTAAGCAATTAATAAATCAATGTACAAATTTGATCCAGATTTATATTTATTAAAAGGTTATCTAACTTTAAAATACTACACACCATTCAATGCCTAATATACTGACGGCACTCGACTTTAGATAAAGAGGTGAATTTTGATGTAATTCTACTTAACCTATTACAAAAAAACCTACAATCTGTTAAGCTAAATTTACTATTTAAGTCCTGGTTCAGTATGTTGAACCTCCTTTTCCTAGGTTATTATTTTCAGTATTATTTGAAAACAATAATCACCTACAAATGTAAACAGACATAACACTGAACCTAATGTTAGAAAAAGGCTAGTGTGCACAAATCCCTTATTATCTTTTATATTCTTGCTTAAGTACTCATTTATCTAAGAGTCCGGTTATAATGACGATTTTTTAACATTTCCTTAGATATAAAACCACACTTTAATATGTGATTCTTAATACATAATTAAGTGTCGTCAATGAATTCAACCCATTAATATCCCCTAAT
>NW_027113993.1:2023011-2024955 GCF_000696795.3 Halyomorpha halys
AAAGAAGTATATTAATCTATAAATAATAGTGAATATTCAAATTATTATGAATAAAACTATTTTAGTCCTGTGACAACAGCAGACATATCTTTAATAGTTATTATACAATAAATTTTATTTTAAAGTTTGTTCAACTTCCAACACATTCACGCATACACACGCAAGTTTAAGGGGTGTACTGAGTTCTGATGGGGTAGAATTTTATTCATTTTATTTAGAATTTCATTCAGTTTATTATTTCTAAATATAAAACCCTAGTAATCAAACAAAAATATTTCGAAATCATTAGCCGTGAAAAGGAACTGAAATTTTGATTTTCTCAGACTCTCTGAGGGTGGAAAATTTGCTAAATTATAAATTAACCATTATAATTTAAGGAACAAAAACGTAATAAATAATTATATCATGCAATATACAATTTGTTATATTCATTTAATAACTGGCTGTCTCCTCACCTCTCTCGTCTGGTCTGATCATTAGTGTTGAGCAAAACATAATTATATAAGAATGTAATCAATAATTGTAATTACTTTGGCTCAACTAGTTATTGTAGTAGTAGAGCACAGTAATGATTACAGTGGTTCTTCAAGTATATAGTGGCAATTTGAAAATGTAATTAGTAGAACGAACTGTACAAAATAATCAACTTTTTCGGCTGTTGTGTATGCCAAGTCAGCTTCATTCGTCTGGTGAGATTATAGAGAAGAATAACTTGTAATAGTAACATTAATTGTAACAGTTCAAATTACAGTTAGTGGTAAGTTGCAATTACTTCTTGCCCTACACTGGAATTAATTTTATCATAATTTAATTAATTTTATTTTTTTAAGGCATGTTTAATGATGATTTTTATTAATCTCGGTACATCGATGTATAATCAAGTATTATTTACTATGAGATAGGGACGTTTCTCAATGAAGTAGTGTGAAAAAGTTTAAATGCCGAATTTTCAAAATCTTTTACTCTAAAGTATCTTTAATTTTCTTTATTTAAGGAAAAATTAATAAACGTCTAAAATAGGTGAACTATTCACTTTTTTATAAATGGTTCTCCTTAAATATATTGCATTGGTGCATAATACAGCATTGTTATCACTCCATCATTAAATATAATATTAATACATTTTTATTTCATTTTGTTTAATTATTCATTCATCTTCTTGTTTTTTTTCCTCTTCATTACACCTAAATAAATAAACTGATGCAACTAACAAGCAATTACGTCGATATATATATATTTGTGTGTATTTTTCTCTCATCCCATATTCCTCAGTTTTGGCCCAATACAAAAACCGAACTTAGTATAATAAGATTTTAAATTTATAATCAAATGGGAAAATATAAATTCACGCACACATACAAAAAAAAAACAATAATTTACTTATATTTTTACCTAAAATCATTCCAGCGTTCCGAGGCTGCTACATAAATGTGTTGAGGGAGGGAGTAATATCTGAACTGTCCCAGAAACTCGGAATGGATAACCCAACATCATAAAAATATTTTAATTTCCTCACCTATGCCATGAAATATTTTAGTTCTCACAACTCTTTCGGAATTGATTTTTTCTTGTTGACACATGACAACAATAATTTTATGTTTAAACACGATCACACATCGATAAAACCACGATTTTTGGGTTTCAAAGGATCTGGTATTGATTTGAAACTTTTAATTTTAAAATACAATTACTTTGAACAATGTTTCCACAATTTTAGCAGTTTAAAGCAGGTTCTGAATTATCATATTTCCTAAATTTTAGGATTTTCAAATTAGTGTGGTAACACATGGTAACACGCCTTATGACGCTCCTGATCCTACAAGCAGGTATAAGACATTAAACTGAATTTTATTTTTCGCAAAAAGACAAAGTTATATTAATCTTCACTAAATATATATCTTATATATGCATACATATTGTCTTTTTTCGAAAAACCAAAATTAT
>NW_027113993.1:2025030-2032835 GCF_000696795.3 Halyomorpha halys
ATACATATATAATCACCTATCCTTCGCAAATACATTCCACGAATAACATTACATAATCACAAACTAGTACTCAGCACAGAATACACATTGACACAATTCTTTACAGAACATGGTGACACAAAATACTACTTGAAACGATTTAATATTATGACGACTGACAAGTGTGACGATGATGGACAAGTGTACAATTTCAAACATATACTTTATAAATGTAAACTATATGACCGAAAAAGAGTTCAGCTACTATTGTAATGTAATACTGAAACAAGCCGATTGTCCTGAACCAGAACACATACTTTTTACTAAATTTAAGACAGACTTCAAAAATTCATAAAAGAAACTGACTTTGACCAGCTGACTAATTATAGAAGGGCAATCAAAAACCTCTGGTTTGTTGATTTTTTTACCTTCTTTTTTTATCATTAATTTATTATGTGTTTATTTTATATTTTGTTTTACTTTTTTTAAAATGTTATAAACAATGTAACAAATTACATATACTCAAATCTTTTGTACTGTAAACATATAATACATGTAGTATGCCTTCCATGGCATGGAACATCTAGAAAGGAAATAAACTATCTCTTTATGGGGTTACTATTTAGAAAAAATAATAAAAATATATTATAAATGTATGTATGAAATTGGGGTGACTCAATGGTAAGGGACTGTGCTACTAACTACAAGGACCCGGGTTCGAACCCTGATGTGCAGATAATTATTTTTTCGTAGCCGTAAATCAACCCTGTGGGTTCAGGAGCCTTCTGGGGTCCGCCCACCAACATTAAGTGAGCACCCCTATTTAGCGAAAACTCTAGCGTTCAAATGTAATTCCGACCAAATCATTATATGTCTTACCCAACTCATAGTTGGATTTATTGAACGTGCATTGATTTGAAAAAAAGAATTTATAAATAGAAAACTATTAAAAAGAAAAGGATTAATATTTTTAAAAAATATATTAAAGTTAAGGAAGTTTGAACTAGCATCGTCCAATGCTTGATCATAAATAACATTCAATCAAAACCAGAAATGAAAAATTTACAATGATAGTAAGTATTACTTTTAAATTAATAATATTATAAGTCATATTAATTAAGATACAATAATTTAAATTGAAATGGTTGATTGATGAAATGAATCATTCCTAGTTTTCCATCTACTAATTACAGTTCAGAAACCCTTTGAGGACAGTTCGGTAAGTAAAGCGAATAAAATAATCTACTAAAGTTAAACTCGTCCTTTGGAACCAAGACTTTCTATTTATTGAAGGGTCTTCTATAAATTAAAATAGAAAAACACACATTCTTCCTCCTGGAAAACTGATATCATTTTTTTATTTAACTAAACGGTATTTCATTGTTCAATATAAATGTTTCTGAATGAAAATCTAATACAAAAAGTTTGTTCGGAACGTGGTGGGAAATCTTATATCCTTGTTCTGGGTATTTCTGTTTTAAAAAATACAAATTCTTCTGCCTTCTTTGTGTTAGTAAAACAACCATTAAAATTTATTAAACCATTTAGTACTTTAGAGTAAATTAGCTGAATGAGTTTTACTTAAACAATTTGTTAAATGATAATTTTAAGACGACTGACATTCAGCAGCTCCGAGAACTACAAGAATAATTTTAATTGAGAACACTGTTGGGATTGTCGTCTTCGACCACTTAGTTTATCAAGCCATCCTTTTAAAACCTTATATCTTTTTTATTATTCTTATCCTTATAATACCTTATGCTACATGTTCTAATAATGAGGAACCACGCCTGAATACACTGTAGTATTCAGACTTTGCTAAATGAAATATCTTTTGTATAATAAAAATTTTGGTAAAAACGTTTAAAAATCTGGATCGGTCAAAACTACGAAATATTGATGGATTTAAATAATTTTTTATACAGAAGATACATTTCAACGCCAAATGAAAAAAAAAAAAAAACGATGTCAATACCAACAGTTTTTTACTACAATTTAAAATTTTACCACGTCCAAAATCATAAATGTTATAAACAAAACATGCAGACACCGCCTTATAGAAAATAAAAATAGTAGTTATATTCCTTATAATGGTACTTGTGACAGAGAATGTTTTATTTCATCCTCTAATTGTTTATTTCTTTTTATATCAGTTATTTTTATTTTATTATATTTTTTTTTCTTCCATTAATTAAATTTACAAATTGTATTAAATCATGACTTGGGTGTTTTTATATATATTTCAAATGATCAATTCGTCCGTAGGGTTACTATGGGAAAAAACAGTAAAATAAATAACTCATATATACATATAAATCAAACTTTGATAACGACACGATATAAAAAAAAATTTATATTTATATTTATAATATTTATATCAATCTAAACAAATTAGATTATATTCATTACAATTTACCTAGTACCGGTGTTTAGAAATAAAGTAAAAAAAAAAAAAGGCTTGGAATTTTATTTTAATGAAAACCCTTGGATAGGAGCTGGAAACCGCGGGCTAATTATTCTGAGCAGTGTTTTGTTTCAGTTGTGGAATAAGAACAAAAGGCGAGGACAGTTCATCCATCACTGCCCTATAGAGAAAGCAGCCCACTTATGGTGTCAGGTAATGATCCCTGACACCTCTCCAGCTAAAGGGTTAGGATCCACTGCCCTATATTAAGTTACTATTTATTATTATATGCTTGAATTCTAGTTGTAACGCATTATGGTTTTCGATAATAAGGTGTTACAAGGAATATTTGGTACGAGGAGAAATGAGTCTTGTGAGAATTTACACTACAATATCATACAACCTGTTTATAAATATAATTAAGGAGATTCCCTGAAGGCAGTTGAAAATAGCAAGTAAGGTGTGGGGTATAGAGCAAATTAGTAAAATTTAAATTAAAGCTGGATTGAATTATAAATGTCCAGGAGTAGACAAAATTGGAGGTAAGAGGATTATGGTAATGCTGATCTTCTGCAATAACACTCGGTTTCTGATTCAGCTACAAGCTCATTCCAATTGGATTTTTACCCATTAGTAGTCATTCCTAGTGACATTGCCTTTAGAATTTCTCAATTATAGTTATTAAAAATAAAGTAAACGATTAATACATTTCAATAAGTGAATTCCCACTAGTTTATAAGAAATAGCTATTACATCGCGTGGCTACAAGTGAAATCAATAAATGATTCCTTGAGAATTTTTTTTTTCTTCTTTATTAAAATTTACAGCTACTTATTTATATACATACAGTAAATTTGATTTTAGTTTATAAATGAGAGATTCAGACGTGTAGATAAACTACCCATTGGTAATTTATTATTATTTATTTTTTTATTATTATTAAGTTATATTATAACTCTAATGACGTTTTTACATTAGCCGGTCTCGCGGCCATCTTCTTTTAAGGCGCCTTGGAGGATTTTCAGGAATGGAAGAAGAAGTAAGGTTAGAAACTTTGGGTGGTTAGGGAATTTTATGATCTGAAGGAGTGATCTATTCGGGCTAGATCGGTTACATAGAGAACATTAAGGTCTTATGTATGATTTTATCTGTGACAATGTAAGGAACATTGAAGAAAAAATAAGTTCACAAAATCTCACTCCCACCAAGCAGCAATTAAAAGTGTAGCTGCTTACAAAGCAGGCAGTCCAACACAATAGCGAATACTAAAGCCCAGATTGATGCAAAAAATGTTATAAATTCAATATTTACTTATTTTTATTATTATCATTGTTTTTTTTTTCTCTTTCATTTAATCAAATTATTTTATCCTTGTAAGGTAATTATTTTTTTTTATTAATACTATAAATATCATATGTCTTTGTATGTTGTGGCCACCGAGTAAGATATCATTTCACTCTCTTAGCGAATTGAAAACTCTCTATTATATAAAAAAGTTTTTCGTTAACACTGTGTAATAGTTTGCTATGTAAGACACAACAGGAATATTAAGCCTTTTGCACGAGATCATTTATACTCTCTCTCCCTCATTATCAACTGTTAAAAGAACAAACTGTTATAGATAATGTGATGTAAGCCCCACCAGGGCCCTGTTTCATAATAAAGTACAAACTAATAGTATTAGTGTTGTAGAAGTATCTTAATTCAATTACACTGACTTGTACAATAGTAACTTGTACTTTAGTATTTTTTAATTCCTGCAATATGACTAATAGTCATCCCTACCATGAAAAAAATGAGTATTAGTATTATTAACACACTAAGTTCTACACTTGTACTATGAACTAATACTATTAGCTTTCATTATGAAAAAGAGCCCAGGCCGATCTGTTATAAATATAAATAAAAACAAAACTAAAAAAAAAAAATGTACAATAAGATTCAAAATACCGTGGATTATTAAAAACACCACGGTTAATTATTAAGTTATATATCCAACAAAAATAAATATATAAAAAATTATTAATTTTCTTTAATCTATAGTATCAAGATACTAAAATAACAATACATAAATTGTTTTTCCTCTATCTGTAGTAATTGCTCATATGTGGGGATATGCTATTTTTAATCGGCGGTCGGCAATGCCATGTTACGAAGATCGTCATGGGGCTACTAATGGCCAAATATTTAACTAAATCCGCCCAGTACCGTCGATGAAAAGACGTGCGGCGGACTGCGGATAGGCAGATTTTTTTATTCGATTTCAGAATTCCATAAATCTTGGAACGTGAAACCTCAAATTTTTTCAGGGGGGATTAATTTTTTTTCCAGTTACAAAATTTTACTATAGAAAATAATAAAGAAAAAAATAATTTCTAAAATAAATCAATGTTTTACTAATCAACTATAAACATTAATCTAATAGTTCTAATCAATCACCATATGCCAGTCCAATGTAATTTCAACGCGGTTCAGAAGCGGTTAAATACTAGATTAAACTCTGATGAAAACCAGGAAAACTCGGTTTAATTCCGAGTTTCCCTTTGCATGGCCTAGATGAAGCTTAGCCGCCTCATGTATCACGGTCGTGTCGTACCTGTTTGCGGTTGTAATCACAGACCCTGTCCGCGTTCAACACGGTATTTAGCCTACGTGTTGAAGCCTGGGCTGGAGAGAGAAACGGGTCAAATGATACAGTACGCTAGAGCGTATAAAAACAACCATATGTTCTTCCAATAGCACGGCTTCATATACATCATAGTATATAATATGTTTACAACCCAAACAGAGATACCAAATACGAGAGATTAATATCAGATATTAAAAATCTGAAGACCTACATTTGTTTCCCTCTGATAAACAGACTGTGTTTGTTTTCCTAAAATCCAGCACTAAATCAAAAACAGATTTATTACTTATTTCTAAATTGCTATAATTCTGGCAATGAATTAATAAATAAAAATATCAAACAAAAAACTAAAGTATCCAACTTGTGTAATATTAAGATCTAATTCACAACAGCCATAAGTAAAATTGTAAATTAACGTATATCGTACAGCAACCACACAATTCAATATGAGTATAATATAATATGAGTATCTCAGTTACACGGTCCGCTTAGAAACAGTTTTTAGGAGATCGAAAAAGAATAATAATAAAATAGAATTGTTGAAGCCACCTCAATCGACTTAGTCTTTTGAAGGAAAGCATTAAAAACAAACAAAAACATTTATTTAGTTAGGCCAACAATAGAAAACATAAACATATAATAAAAAAAAGTTAAAATAAAGCAATGAATACGAGTAAAAATAAAAGGCCTTTCAGACAAAAATTAAATTAGCAAAATTAATTATGAAAACAAAGGAAGCAATTTACAAAATCAATAGATATATATAAAATAAAATACCGGATGACGGTCCCGAAGAAGAGAGGATCGGTCACGGGAAGGTAATTCCTGTAAAGATGTGTAGGTAACATATACACTGGACTGTATTATATAAATTGATCACAATCAACAGTCTTGTCAGATTAACAAAACTAAAATGGCCACACTGACACTTAATGAGGGCAGACAGGGTCTAAGTAGCTTTTTTTTCCGATCCCTCTAAATCAGAAAAAAAAAAAGAATTAATTAGTGGATGCTTTATTATATGAAAAAGGAATAAATCATACTGGGTATTACCTTTTACTACCTTTGGTATTTTAAGGTTACCTGTAATGTTTATTTATTAATTGTGAAATATCCATTCTATATGGTACTATTATTATAGAAAGAATCCGGAGGTTGATTTTCCTCATATTTATTTTCGCATAGAAGAGAAAAAATAAAAACATTAATTATTTTTTATACATAATGGTAAAATAATAAGAAAACAGTCAGAAAAAAAAGTCGAAAAGAAGTGTGGGGGAGGGGGAGGGAGTGCGTCAGAAGGAGTTATAAGGTGATGTTGATAGGGTTTTTGGAACCTTTCCTGCCCTGCCACCTCGCAGGAACGGAGGATGGGGTGATAGATTGGAATACTGGAATGAAGGAAGCAGGGAGACTGTCAAAGAATTCGATGTGTCTCCGTGTGATGTGTTTTTGTAGTTTCTAGCTGTAGTTCGTTATGAATGATCGTCATGTTACGTCTTTCAAGAGATGTTCCTCGGCATATCATCTGTAGTGAACTGTTCTAGCATTGTTGTAGTGATTTTAGGGCTGTTGGGTATAGAAAATGTAGTAGTGGTGCATCGTGTAGGAGTGATGGTCGTAGTATTACTGTAGATGAGTAATTTGAGTCCGAATGACAGCCCTGGTGAGTAGATGAGGTGTTTAAGTTGGTACGACGTTGACTTGACGTTTTTTATTCTGTTCTGTATGTGAGCAGTGAAAGATAGGTGTGTTACTAGCTTCATGCCGAGGTATTCTTGGTTTTTATTGTCTGTTCGTTGAGTTTTGGTGCTCTGTTTGGAGTTTTCTTGTACGAGAAAGTGATGGCGTCCGTATTTTGTGGGTTGATGTGGATGTTTATGTCCCGTAATTTGTTAGCGACGGGTGAAGATTTCAGTTTTGACCCGGACTGAGAAAGTCCGGTCACTGATAAAGGACCCAACAATGTCGACCAGCTGGTCCGGGAATTGGTGAAGCCTGAGTTGTTGGATTAGTGTGGAGTGGGATACAGAATCAAATGCCTGAGTACAGTCTAGTGAGATCATGGCTGTGGCAAGGTTCCTGTTTAGGTTGTTTGATGCATCACTTTGCAGCTTAGCAACGTTGTGGTAGCAGCTCACACCACGCGAGAACCCGGTTTGTTCCGGGGGGATGACGTCGTGTGTGTCGCAGTGTTTGCGAATGTGTATGAGGACAAGCTTCTCATATATTTTTGAGATGTGATTGAGGAGGCTGATGGGCCGGTAGTCTACCGGATCCGCTCCTCGTTTTCTGGGCTTGAGGAGTGGAACAACGATAAGATGTTTTCGCTCCGTTGGGAGGTATCTGAGGCGAGAGCAGGAGTTGTATATGTTGAGGAGAAACATTTGGGCTTTTCTGGGGAGCTGTTTGAGTAGGACATACGAGATTTTGTCCTTTCCTGTGGACTTGTTTCCCTTCGTTTTCCTCAGTGTTGCAGTCAGGTCTTTATAGGTAGAGAAGATGGTTTTTTGTGAGTTTTCCGTCTAGGGTTGGTGGTGGTATACAGAAACGGTTCGTGCATTGTCACGTTGTAGGTAGTAGTCAGATAGAACGTCTGCCTGATCTGCGAGATAAATAACATAAAAAATCAGTGAAGACTAAAATGACTTTATTCTAATATATTTACAAGAACTACATGTTACTCAGTCTCTATCTTCTAACTTATATCTTACTTAGCTATCTAGTCTAGAAAATATATATGTACTCTGCAGAAGAGGGGGTAGTAAGAATAAGGAAATAAGGGAGGGGGTT
>NW_027113993.1:2040810-2043666 GCF_000696795.3 Halyomorpha halys
AAAATAGTTAGATTGATGCAAGTCCATTGTGAGATGGCAGCTTGTACCTGCTGCATGTGTCAACCCTTGCTTTGTCTTTTACATTGGTATAGAATACCATAGAAAGGTCACTTCCTCTATGGTCAGTGTCTGTCGAAATGTGCCAGATGTCTATAGTTTATACTATATAGTTTATAATGATAGTCTATTTATAATAATAGCTGTTAAATAATATAGCGTTCGTTAACTTGCGGGAGTGAAGAGCTCATCGCCTCGATGGAGTTCCACCGATCTCGATTTGGTGTTGTGACTTCGGACTAATTTCCAGGAGTTTTTGGTGTCCTAGTGTGTGCGGTGTAATTGTTCATACCATATGGACGTTTTCCACTGCGACACAAGGGATGTTATTTGTCTTGTGAGACTGTTTATGATTGGTCTGTAAGTCTGGTTGATGTTATTGCGTTATTATGTTGTTATGTTATTATGTTGATATTATTGCGTTGTTTAATGAGAGTGAGTATGTGTTGGAGTGGTGTGTGTAGGTCTATTGGTGTGGGTGTGAAGGTGGGTATTGATGCGTTGGCGGCGTCTCGTATGGTTTGTTGTAGAGTGTCAATGGCTGTACTTATGTCTTGTGTTGAGTTGAGTGTTGTAATGTTGGGTACGTTATTGTATGCATATGTGTGCTTTGTCTAAGTAAATTCACCATGTCCAAACTAATACAATCTGAACGCAGACAGGGTAAGAACAATAATGGCTACTAATAAGCAACTACAGTTTTTAATTAAAGATCGTCAGCCTGTTGCTAAGCGACGCCTTAGCAAGCGTCTAACAACCCTTAGTAACCATTACTTTTAAACTTAATTATTATATCATAAATATAAATAAATAAATTTGTTTCGTGATATTGTGAGAATATTATTAATCATGTTCAATGTTCCGAATATTATAATTATAAATATGTTTAAAAAAAATTATATTAATTAGAATCCTGATTTCTGTCTCTAATTTGATTGCTCAAAATGGCCTATAACCTTAAACTATAATTACCTCTGTACCAATGGTAAATACGTAAAGGTAATTAGTAATTCATATAAATTTGAATCATTTTACTAATAATTAATTCGTACAAAATCATTTACATCATAAGTATTCCCTTAAATTTCTACTATGACATTTACTACCTCTACAATCCATTAATATTTTAGATTCATTATTAATATAAGAAGATAAATCTTCAAAATAAAAACATTTGATTTGATTTGTTAATATCGGTCCAGTGCTGTTTATTAGATGAGGCATCGTTGATTTCATCGTTTAGTTTATAGTTTTAATAAGCAATATGCAGTAGAATGTATAGGATTATTTTTATTTATATTTTTTTTTAATTCTGAAGAGAAGAAAACTTCCTCTTAATATATTTTACTATTCTATATTTTATGCTTCGGGATTTACCCCATACTCATGTACGTACCCTATACTATTCTATCCTCACATGTGTCAATTTTATCAATTTCCATGGTGAAATTTTGTCATTGATCTACTTATAGTTTAAACAATTGTTTACAACCACTATTTAAATTAATATCTTTCACTAGTGATATGTAATAGTAAAATATTCTAATTGGAAGTTTTCTTCACCACAGCATTTTAAAAAATTAATATAGTTCTATTTCCTAGAAAAGAAATTTTTTTTATGTTTGTGCAAACAAATTACTTTTATTAGAAGTGTTAATACTATTTTATTCGGATAATAAAATAAAATAGGAAAGATTTTTTAATATTTCTATTCCATATTTGTTATTAATATTTTATTATCCTCTATCGTCTGTACCCACATGTGTATTTATTTTATCTATAATTGGATCAGAAACCAACTCTCGTTGGAAACTCTCTCCAAAGGCAAATAAAAACTTATCTACGGTCTATACATAACATTACAGACAATAAACACAGTTTTTTTTTCTCTCTTTATCTTTACATACCTAAAAAAAAAAAATGAGAAATTCTCCTAGAATTTCACCAATTATTTGGTATGTTATTATTTATTATAATTATACCATTATTCAAACTAAACACATGTCAAAACAAGAGAATGAAATTTAATAAGATATATTTATTTAAACGTTTATTTTTCTAAACATAGTTAGTAACAAACAGTTTCCAGGAATGAAGAATGAAAATATTCCATACCCAAAATACATACTATATTATAACAAACAAGAAAAATGTGAGAAAAAAATTCTAGCCAGAGAAAAACATCAATAATATTATTAAAAATATTAAGAAACATTATTATAAAGGAAAATATTTTTAAAATGTATATGAAAATCTGGAATATTCATATCCATCATTTAATACTATATTGAAAAAATGAGGTTCTAGGTTAGGTCAAGCAATTGATTAAGTTTCATTACTCTGTCAAAGAATGGCGGTAGTTACAGTGCGTCAGTGGAAAACTATCATAACCCACATTTATATTTTTCGATCTATTATTACCAAAACATGTTTCATTGAAACCTTTGATCTCACGTCCACTGCCTTCCATTTTTTTGTGTTAGCATCAGTCTTAGCCTCCCAGTTATAAGTAAACATTAAAATGTTTTCATTATAAGAAAAGAAATAAATTAGCAGCTTTTCATTTATTTATTTTTCTATCTATTTACATATAGGGTTAGTCACTACACTAATTAATACAAGCTAATTAATTTCTGGTAAATCCACAGTAATATTTGCATACTTCCACTTAAACACACAATTTCACTTAAGCTATATATTATTATATAAATTTTAAATACGTAAATTATCGTTTTATTTTTTAATTGGTAGTAGTATGTCTAAGATTTACTACTTAAGTAAGAAGAACTTGAGTCCGAA
>NW_027113993.1:2043716-2055022 GCF_000696795.3 Halyomorpha halys
TAATAAAATATAAATAATATAAAATAAAGCTTTATATTATTATATACAGTTTAAATAAATATTTTAAAGACTGAATAAGTCCGATTTTTGTTTTGGATATGTTGGATATGTCCTCCCTCAACATGTTCTGTAAATCATATTTAATGTTTTCATGAAGTGGCCATGGATGGAGTCTGGCCTATCCTGAGAAGGGTCAGAACTAACTACCCTTTCTCTCCATAACTTTCAAATTTGTATTTCGACGTGCTTAAGTATTTGATGTGGAAACTGCTTAAGCATTTGAAATGCGTTTATTTGTGATAACTTACAGCTTACACATATTTATAACTGATGGGGTTGGTCTCATATTGGCAATTAATGATTTTTGTTCAACATGTTTATTATCAGGTAAGAAAATTTACTACGATTTATCAATACCTTCATCTTGTTACTTATTCTCCTATCCATCACACCCAATTTTCCGACACTTAGTTAGACCTTTACATCTGTGACTCCCTCCCATCAAAATCCTGTCATCTTCTCAACATCCCGTTCCATTTCTTTCATCACATGATCTGATCCAAATTACATACGACATACCGGTGAAATCCTTCACTCCCAAAATAGTTTCATACCTTATCACTTATGAATCCCTTCAGCCTGACCTTATTTTTTCCACTGGGACATCATATATTCCTATAACTCCATTGACCTTATGGTAACCACCCTGACCTCAAACCTACAACGCATTTTAAATATCCATGCTTCTTGAAAACCAGAACTATACGTCGTCCTACTGCACCTTAAAGACCCCTGAAATATAGGAAACGATGAAAAGAAGAGATGCAGCTAGGCGCAAATACCGTCGAATCCTGCCGATTCTACGTCTTTCAAGAACCTCCGGAACGAAACTCAATCCGCAGTCCGACTTGCTAAAGCCACCTACTTTCATAATTCCCTTTCCAATGCTCCTGATTCCAAATCCAAATGTAAAATACTTCATAACCGCTTCTTTACCAGAATACAATAATCTCAGTTCCTTCCATGAGAATCCAGATTATCTCAATGACCATTTCTTATCCTACGCTCATAATTCCTCTACTTCCGATATTCAATATCACAATTTCAATCTTGAAGACTTCTTTTCCCCACATCTGTCCTACGATGAACTACTTTCTGCTCTCCTAAAATCCCACATTAAGAAGTGTGGCCCTGATAATATTCCAGTAAAACTAATAAAATCCAGCCTTCCTGTCGTTATTCCTGTTCTTTACCACATCTACAACTTTTCATTGCAAAACTCCATATTCCCATTTTCCAGGAAAACTGCCCTAGTCCGACCTATGAAGAAAACTTCCAACCCTAGCTCACTGCACGACTTCTGTCCTATTTCTCTCAAAACCGTTAGAATGCCTTTTCCAAAATCAATTCTCCAACTTCTTAGATGAACGTTCCCTTAACAACCCTTTCCAATCTGGCTTTAGATCAGGCTATTCAACGCAATCGGCTCTTCTTAAAATAACCCATGACCTCTAAAACCGCATTATCCTCATCCTTCAGGACTTTTCTAAAGTATCCTCTATTCAACAGTGCCGTTGGTCCAAATCCTTTCTCTCAAATCAGTCCTATTATGTAGTCGTCCCAGGTCAACCTCCATTTAAGACCCTCCTCCTCTCCAGTGGTGTTCCTCAAGGTTCCTCTCTATCTCCTACTTTGTTTGCTATTTACATTAATGACCTTCCCCTCCAGATCCATCACTCCCAATACCACATATATGCAGATGATTTCCAAATATACCTGTCCCTCGCGCGTTCTGTCCAATTTTCAGCCACAGAGAAACTTGAAGAAGACTTTGTTAACGCCATAATATATAATTACCTTGTAAATAATTTGTAAATAGTATTTGAGTTTTATTAGTGTTTAATTTAGTTACATTTATTTTTCTTTGTATTATTTTATTTGGATTTAGTAATTTGAGAAGAAAAATATGTAATTATATTTGTGTATTATAATGAGTAATAGAGACAGTTGCTAGGGATTGATAATTTTCGCTATGGCGTCACCTAGCAACGGACCGACCATCTTAGTTTTTAGGGCAGTTCCGGCTAATTAGTGGCCCTGAAAGCGTCTAAGTAGCCCAGTCGTATAATACTTTAAAGATTTTCAGTGAGTTAACCATCATTACAGTTCGGAACCAGACCACTTCTGTGTTTCGACTTTAATATGAGTTCCGGATAATTAGTGGCCATGACCGTGTGTAACAAACCCTCTATGCGTTTATTTTTGGACCCCTTAAAATTTTAAATCAACATAATTGTATCTATATAAATAAATTATTATATCATTCATAACTATTTTTACATCATTTTCTTTTTTTTTTTATTGTTCAACTGATAAAAGTGGAAAAGTAACTTATAATTATTATGACTATTTATATTTCTTTGTATTTTTGTAGTATCTCTGAGGCTCCTCAGCCCTCATCAATTGATTTCTCTGTATTATTCTAAAGGGACTCGTCCCAGAATAAATAAAATATTATTATTATTATTATTATTATTTTGTAATTAGTGCAACTGACTTTTATGGGAAAACAATTTACTTTAAAAATTACTTACTACTTTTTTTAAATTTACATTTGGATAAACGTAGATCAGGAAAATTTTTTTTTCCATACCTATCCTTCGTCTACCATCTCATCATGTTTCATTTTTATTCTATTCCAGCTTTGGATGTGATTGATAAAAACAACTATCAACAAAACAAACAAACAAACACACAGATTTGCCATTTAAACAATGGAACAAAATTAAAAAGCTGTCCACTTAAGACTGTATTTGCAAGAAAATGTAAAATAGAATTGGACAAAAGTAGAAAAAAAAAACTGAAAGATGAAAGAACAATAGTTAAGGAATATACAGTTACAGTGTTAAATATACAGTTTAAAAAAAAGATAAAACTCTAAATTGCTATCCGACCTATTGCTTTATTGAGATGTCACAGTACTCCAAATGCATATTGTTTATCGTTAAAGGTTTTGAAGTTTTTATATCTATTGCATGTAACATGAACACACTTTAATACCTCATGTTCTATTTTCAATACTTCGATTGTTACCGGCATCCTTTGTGGTGAACTACCGTTCCACGCTGAATGTCATTCTTTATCGGTGTATCCCATTTGTTCCGCATATCCTTTATGAAGTTCAACTTCCAATTGATTTCAAAACGTAATTAATCAGAATATTGAAAAATAAAAACTATTAACTAATAAGCGTTATAAGAGTTGAGATTATTGAAATCAGACTGCAATTGTGTGGTATTGTTTGAGTATAACTAGGACATCAATCCGCGAAATCCCTTAAATCTTCAACAAGATTGGATTATTCAGCATGAGTTGTGCCAGAACACGGATTTGGGTACACACAGACGCCAAACCAAATTTGTTCTTTAAAATTTTAAATGTAAAGTAGCATTTACGTAGAACATAGAGCGGAAATTTGATTAAAAAAAAAGGTAGTGAGGAAGCAAAAAATTACAGAATTAACCTCAATGTGATTCGAACATAATCTGTGATTATACTGTCATTTGAATGATATTTACCTTATTTTGAATTATAATTCTATTTTAATTATATATTCACAGTTTTTTGCGTAACAAGTTTACTTTCCTCAGCGTAAGTAGTAAAGTTTTATATAAGTTATCATAAACATAGCAATGCAACAGAAATTTAAAAACATGAAAGCAAACATATTTGACACAATGGTCAATAATATTTGTATATTGGAACTCATATATGAGAACAATATAAAAATTAATATTCATTGATCATCTTAAATAAACAAAATGGACTTTTGATTCATATTGGGTGAACCAAGCAAGTTCAAAACAGGAAGATATCATTGTCGAAGGAGTGTGGGAACAAGAGCACTTTTCACAGAGCTGTGTAGGGATTTGAGCGATACGGATGTTTATAGAGGGCTCAAACCCGACCATTTGTTCCTGAAGGGGTAATAGTGTTTGAGCGAGGGCCGCCATCAAAGGGTAGAACCTTTTAGGGTCGCCAGTTATTTAGGCTACCTTATGTCCGAAGAGCTTTACCCCTTCGGCGGAAGTGGCTGCGCTCAGCTTAAACGAGACTATCCGAACAACAATATTACCAGCAGTCGCAAAGGTTTATTTATACAAGGACCTTGTTTAAATCTCGAAGGTAAAGTAATGGGGAAATGGCGTGGTTAATAAACGGACACTTCTGTTATCCGCTACGACCTTCTAATATTGCTGAAACGCCAAATAATACGGGAAAAGGTTGTAAATTAAGGCTTTGTTGACTTATTTCTGATATTATCGACTGAAATCAAATTTTTATTTTTCCTTTCATTATTTATTCAATCATTAATAATTAGATAGATAGAAATTAATGGTTAATTTATATAGACCATAATAATTTATAAAAACTTCAGTGAGGGCTATAGGAGCCCATAATCCTCTAGGCCATTTATACTTCTTCTTAATAATAAATATACTTAATTTCCTATCAAGGTACATATTATAAGTAATTAAACGAACCTGCGCAATAATATCAAACCTTTATATAGCCTGTTCTGTATATATTTCAGAATCAATTTCAATCGTAAATATGAGGAATAATTGGGATACTACCTTAGATCTTAATAGCCAAGACCATTAGACGATATGGTTCATAAACAAATTTTAAAAAAAAAAATTAATTATAAAGTTTTTGAAGAGATAGAACAGTTATATAAATACACTGTTCAACATCATTTTACTTGTAGACGGAATACCCATCTATAATTTCTATTTTTATTTTATTTACCCCTTTTGATCTGTGGAATATGTTTAGAAAACAAATTTTTAACTATAAGGTAGTTATTATTGTTTTTTTTATAGGTTTAATGAAAATCCTTTTAAACATTATATTAGAATAAAAAATGCCTTTTATTTGCCTGCGTGATTTATCGAAAAACAAGAACTACTTAAAGTTTACAGTAAGGTGTTTTTAGTTGACCATAGATATAATTTCAGGAGATAGTCAAATTAAGTGTAACTTGTTTTATTTGTACCGATGTTTCGGCACAAATTTTAAGGCTTCATCAGGGCTACAAAACATAACCAGACAATAACCATAAATAAAAGCAAGAAACAAAATACAGGAACAGTATACCAAGAAAATTAAAAAAATTACAGAGAATACTATAAGAAGGTAATTTATAATACGGGTACTGTGACAATTTATTTAAAGATAAGAATTAAAATTTTATTATTTGAGAAAAAATTAATAAAACAAAACAAATAAAAATAATATCTATGAAAAATTAAATAGTACTTTAAGTAAATAATAATAAAAATTAAATTAACATAATTAAAAATGTGTGGAAAGAAATGATATAAATGATAGTAAGAAAAATTAAAATATACAGGCGAAATTGACAAAATAAAAATTTGAAATCTGAAGTTATTTAAGTCAAAACGGTCGTGACATTAAATGCTAATTTGTTATTAGCGTTCAGATTTTAGTGCCATAAACTTTCCATTTGGTTCGCAAAAATTTTTAAAATTAAAAATTGTTAAATTATAGTTGTTTTTTTTTTATTAGCTCTGCAGACCTGTTTGATGTTTAGCCGTGAACCGGTTTTCTCAATCTCTTCTTTATTAGGCACTGCTTTCTGGTTTGGATGCAACTCTTGTTGATTTTATCTGATCCTCTGCTTTTTAGTATTCTTGCCAATAGTAGTGGTATTTATTAATATGTAGAGGTGTCCTAATGGATTGCTTCGAACCTTGCTTACTGTTGTAACATGAGATATCGACTGAACAGTTTCCATAAGCAATTGAGAAGTTCTCCATTTACCCTCCTCCTATATTTGTAAAGATTTTGATCCCAGAACGCTCCAATATTAGCTGTTATAAATTAACATTGGATTACATTCATACAATGGTTAGATAGATATGATTTTATTTGTGAAAGACAAAATCTTGTACAAATTCACAACATAATATACAATTATAAAACAAAACCAGTTAACAACCATAAATAAAAGCAAGAAACAAATAACATGAACAGTATACCAAGAAAATTAAAAAAATTACAGAGAATACTATAAGAAGGTAATTTAGAATACGGGTACTGTGACAATTTATTTAAAGATAAGAATTAAAATTTTATTATTTGAGAAAAAATTAATAAAACCAAACATATAAAAATAATATCTATGAAAAATTAAATAGTACTTTAAGTAAATAATTATAAAAATTAAATTAACATAATTAAAAATGTGTGGAAGGAAATGATATAAATGATAGTAAGAAAAATTAAAATATACAGGCGAAATTGACAAAATAAAAATTTGAAATCTGAATCTACAAATTCACAACATAATATACAATTATAAAACAAAACCTGAGTGCTCCATTACAAAAAACAATAAGCAAAAGATAAAACAAGTTCTCTATAACAAAACAATAAACAAAAAAATAAAAAGAGATTGGACAATACACAACTATTAACATAATATTCATTGCTCCATTATATTTAACTTAAAATAATGAGAATTCTTTTAAATAGACGAAAGCATGATATAAATGAAGATATTAATTGGCTTCGAAAAATATTTACATAATAGAATTTATATATCACTTACAAAATTAAACTTAATACATATTGTTACAATGTAAATATATAGTTTGTTCAATTTGACTTCACTATCAATTTTCAATATATTTATAAGTTCGATTGCCTTGAAAGTGATGGTTTTGCTTCCGTGGTGTAGTTTTTCATGCTGCGGGTTTCCTACTCTTAGTTGACTGATGCACCTTATTTTTTTTTAATTTAACCTATATGTTAAATATACTTCAGGTTTGAGTAGGTTAAAACTGCAGAGTGATTGGTATATGGGGTTAATGTTTGAGTTCAATGCTCTATTGATGTCAGTTGAGAAGTTGTGGTTCAAGATCTTTTCAAGGACATTACCTTTATGTCTCAATATGAACTATTGAACTCATTTCTACATCCATATTGGTTGACTCAGTATGATAGAGTTGTGAGACCCAGTTGTATTCTACGTCAGGGTTTTCTGCATCTAACATCCTTAGTCTGCTGAATCATGGTTTTGGAAGTCTCTTTTCTGACATTAATGACAGTTTGGACCAGTAGTTGATGATCTTTATAATTACTTTTGAACTTAATGGACTTCTACCAGTCTCGAGTCGAACTATATAGTTTGGGGTATTCTTGGGCCATCCATATAGGTATTTAATAAATTTCATTTGAGAAATTTCGATAGCAGCCAGATATCTTAGGCTCCAAACTTCGGATGCATAAAGGAGAACTGAGGAGATCATTGAGTCATATAATGGGATTTTTACATATCCCGTTATAAATTCAATATTTACCTTTTCTATTATTTGCATTACTACTATTTAATATATTTTTTCAAACTACCTTTTTTTCCCCATTAAAAGTCAGTTATTTATTTTCTTAAATCTATAAATGTCATTGTTTTTGTTAGTAACTTTTCTTTTTCTCTCTTCTTAAAATTATTATTTTTTTCTGTTTATTTTAATTTTTTTATCTATATATTTTTTTCATAACTCATAGTTATTATTCACAGTTATTCAATATTTATAGCGTTGTAAATAGTTAGGGGGGTCTTTTGCACGAGAATATACACTCCCTCTCCGCCATAATAAATTGTTAAATAAAACAACAATTGTAACCATCAGGTCCATCTGGTATTAAATTAATATATGTATATTCTTTAATTATTAAAAAAAATTATTTTAGTTGAAATGTATTGATTTATTAAAACATTTCAACAGCCTCAACATTCTAAGGGATGCTATAGCATTAGTGGGATGCAAGCAATTTAATTCAATGCTCAACGATGTTCATTAACGGAGCAGAGTTCTGAGCCATTGCCGAACCTATTGTTCCTGGCTTTACCTAACAGAACGAATAATGAAACAGCCATTTTCATCGAATCGAACAATACCATCATAGACAATAGGCCTTCTTTATTTTTATCCAAGCATATAAATTCATAATTCTATAGAGGAATAGATTAGTGCAGAGGAGAACTAACTATAGGTAGAATCGGTCCCACTAAGTCCTCAAATTAATATTGCATTTAAACAAAACGTTATATTGTTTTTATTTTTTGTACGGTTCTAATGTAATTTTGCACTAAGGTATTGTTTTATTTTCTTTCTTTTTTTTGGGGGGGGGGGGGAAACTGAGGGATTTCTGTAGCAGGTTAGAAGGGGAACATTGTTCAACTTGTGGGGACATAAGTCATCAAATCTTAATGAATCTAGTTATAATTATTCTCATGGATAAATTTGGAATCTGTAGCTGAGGAAGGGATATCTAATACTTGCGATGCACTCAATAGATTATACTTAAAAAAAAAAAAAAAGGTTGGCAGTAGTGTTAATGGAGCCATGGAGAATGATTTTCGAAGCGTATCTGTTTCGATTATATAAAGTAGACCAATGTTATTATTGGGTCTAACAGACACATCTGAACCAGAAAGCAGTACCTATTGTGTTGCTAGTTAACTATGATATACTATTTATGGTATACGAAAAATCATGAATAAATAATAACTAATAAATTCAAATACCTTTATTTTATATTTTTTAAAGTGTGAATCCTAAATAAATTTCCTTCAAAGTTCTGAAAAGTCCATTATAACAGTTTGCAATAACAGATTAAGTCAATTTAAAGACATAATGAGACAGGATAAGGCTGAAGAGGGAAGAAAAATCTCACCAATAGAATTCCATTGTCGGCGTCAAAAGCCCATCTGAATGTGTTAGGCCTGGCGTTGAAGAAAGACTCGAAATGATCTGAGTAAAGAGCCATCTTAGCACCTCCCAAAGACATAATGGCCCTATAGAAAGGCCTAAGAGGGAGAATCAAACAAAGGGAGAGCTCCCGGATCCCACACCTAATCAAACCTCTTTATGCTTCGTAATGAACAACTTTCCTCAGCTATGTTTGCCTCAATTCCTGCTCTCGAGTCTTCATCGTCTTGGCAGCCTCAGCGCAGGATATCCGTTCCTTCTAAGGAAGAGTACTTTGGCTCCTCATCATCCAGTGCTTTCGCAAAAATAATTACTCAAGATAAATCCATACTGTTATAGTTGTAACTAGAACATGATTATTACATGACATGCAACAGAATACTCCTGAATGAAATATTAATATAGATTGAGTAACAATGTTACTTGACTATGATTTTAGTTACAATAATATGTAATTATTGTTCCGAGATAACAATATAATTAACAGAAAATCAAATGATTTTTTTTATTATATTGGCCAACATTTCGCTCAAACAATTAAAGTCATCTCAAGGACTCAAGGACCTAGAGTAGGATCTAGTTTACTACATAAAATGGATAACTACTTTACTGCAGGAACTACTCATTTTTTTACGACCGCGCTCCACCGCCATAGTTCTTCCCTAATTAAGGATTACCACTTACTGCTCCAGAAAATTTATCAAAAATAGAATAATCGGTTTTGATTCTATCACTGCTTCCACTTATCTGTATACGGAATACATATTAAGGGATCATGCGATAATGCAAAATTTCGAATTCAAGTTCCCAATGGAAATACATGTTTTGAGGTTTTCTGAATCTGCAATAAATAACTAAGTCTCGCAAAATGGTCTGTGGGCCAACAGCCTGACTCAAAGTCGTACGAAACTGAAATTACATATTTAAGGTGGTTCTATGCCTGGCATGTTGAAGCAACTTTTTCAATAGATTCGACTAGCCAGAAGTGCCACTTTGTAAAATCGATTCTCTCAATCGGATCTAATATTTTGATTAAGCTCAGTATCCCAATGTACAACCAAGTGATCATTAATATCAGATAGGTTTAATCCATATTGAAATAGTATGGCAGAGCTTACATGCTCAATTAAAAAGAAATCCTCTAAAATATATTTGATTATATTTATATAAAATGATCTATCATATCTTATTGTTAATAGATACATAAAATCGATAAATATGTACTATGAGAGAATCTGAGGGGTAAAGTTTTATTAAGGAGAAAAATGGAGAATGGTATGATTTTAGAGACTAGATAATCGTAAACAGCCAAGCGTGTCTGATCACCTCCGATTCAGGGTTTTGTTAATATATTGTATTCTCGGGAGGAACACATTTTTGATATTTGCTATGCGCATTACCAGAAACCCTAAATATGAATTTTTATAGCAGCAGAAAAATAAAAATTTATTGTCTGGAAGAAGAAAAAGATACTTAAAATAGAAATATATTTTAAAGTATTGGAATCCCTACTGATGCAACATGAAGACCGATTTCCTGATCATGGTTTGAAAATAATCCTACAAATGACGTTGTTTTCTCATGAAGAAACCCTAAAGAAAGGACAAGAATTGAAGTATAATGATATTCAAGATACGTGTACCTATTCTAAATAGGATACCAGTGAAATTTCAAAAGAAGTAAACAGTTTTAGAGAAATTTACAAAGATACTCATGAAAATGTTGATTTATTTGATATACTTGGTGAAGCAAAAGGATTGAAAGTAAAATAACTAACTTTGCGGATGACTGCTTTGATTTTTTTAAATTAAAATTATATTTATCTTACCAAAAAAGTTAATTTGACTTTCTCTTTAATAAAAAAAAATTGGTTTGGATTACTTATCACTGAACTTGAATATAAGTGCATAGGTTTTTCATTTGGATATTGACCATTGTCTGGTGACACCTAAGTTTAACTATATACGAAAATTGCCACAACTAAGAAGAAATTTCATTATTATATGCTTACTGCTGAATATTTTGAGGTGTGGGAGGGAGGGTTGATGACCCACAAGGTCTTGGGGGGGGGGGCTGAGGTCTAGGGGAGATGAGCATCAGAGGTGATTAAACAAATTTCATCCAAAGAATGTAGACCAAATCATAGAAGTAAACTCATGTTTTGTTAACCCTTTTAAGCTCATCGTTCTTAACACAAATGTCATTAAAATGTTCTCAGCTAGTTACAGGCATAAAGTAGTTCGAGTAACGTCCATCTTATAAATAATAAAAATCTAGATTTTAAATTATATATTAATAATTGTGTATGACACAGTAATATACATGTTAATAAAACACAGATTTATTTTTATTATTTTCGATTATCGACGCTAATGCAGTTGGCAGCTGCCAGGACCAGATGCCTAATGCTTTTAGGGGAAATAGAGCCTAAAACCAACTTATTTTTCGAGCAATTAATATTCTTGTGAACAGATAAATTAAATTTTCGATTGGGGTATATTTATT
>NW_027113993.1:2055072-2055724 GCF_000696795.3 Halyomorpha halys
TATATATATCCACAATATTATTTACCGTTATCCGTATGTATTGAATTTCGCTCTGTCGCCATACTGAATTTTTCCCTCAAATTTTTGTGTATATATTTAAGTTAATTTAAATAAATATTATTGTTAGGAACTGTAGTATGAAATATTTATAGAATAATTGAAGTGCGCCTGTCGACTTTTCTAAAGTATGTAAAGCACTAAAACTAAAATTGTAAATTACAAAACAAAAAACAATTGTAAATAACAATAAACAAAAATAGTTAACATATTTGAGCTGTTATTTTTGCGATTTAGTCTATTAGGATATAGAAATAAATCATTAATATTGAGAATGGTATAATGATGAACGATATGATCATTCGATCCTAAGTAAACTTTCGAATCCATGGTTATTTCTGGAAATCTAAGGAACTTTCTTATAATTCCATAATTAACTCATATTCGTAAAGAAAACCTAGTTTTGTACATATAATTCATTAGGCACAATGTTGTACTCAAGGATATTAAAAATCCGACAATACTGACAACCTCTTCAGTTCTCTAATACACAAATTCTCTATAGACAAATACTGACAACCTCTTCAGTTCTCTAAATTGGCTGCTTGTTAAAGTTCCGTTTTTGTTTTTGTAAACCGTTAATACGTAATGCGTG
>NW_027113993.1:2060100-2062545 GCF_000696795.3 Halyomorpha halys
TCAGATCTACGTCAGAGGAAAGAGAGAAAAAAATGAATGAAATAGGAAAATTTACAACAAAAACAAATGACAATCATATATTTAATAAAATAAATAACGTACTTCTTATAAAAAATAAATGAATTAATTAGTTAAATAAAAAAGACCAAGAGGAAAAATAATCAAAATAGTAGTAATAGCAATAATAGAAATAGATAAATTTAAAATTTATAACAAGATGTCCTGCAGCAACCTGGGTATCAGTCTTCAGGATGAGGATATATTAAATACAAAGTGCTTAATTGTTTTTACTTTCACTCACCTATATATGGAATAAATGGTGGGGAGTATTGAGATTCTGAAAAATTTTGAATTCGAGTTTTCGACGGGAAAACGTCATGAGGTCGCTTAACTCCAAAGAACAAAGTCTCACAAAATGGTCTGTGTTAATATTATCAGTCCAATAAAATTAAACGCTTAATCCTAACATTCAAAAACGAAAATAACGATTTGTTTTATATTATTTAGCTACAATTCGGTGAACGGTGGTACTAAACAATAAAGGGGAGTTTACTTTTTTATTTCTTGAATGTTTGGATATAACTTTTATTTTGTTAAATTTGACTGAATTAGTACGGACAAATGTTTTTGTTTAATGCAAAGTTAACTGAGTTACTACCTATTGATGCAGAAATTCTCATTATTATTTTAACAGGTGACAAAGAAATTAGATGCAAGGAAAAGGAATACGATTTTCTACATAAACCCAGGACCATAAAAAACTACCTGCACATAACAGAACATGCCAACCAAGGGAGGGGGTCAAGGCTGATAATAAATGAAGCATGAAAAAGTATTTCTTTTTTAATATATATATATATATATATATATATACAATAGATGGTAAAGGGTAATATCTAGATCGTGAAAAATTTCGAATTCCAATTTTTAGATCAAATACCTTTTAAGTAACCAAGTCTCAATTTTACACCTTTTACAATTTTTTCGCTATATTTATACACAATTAATTGGTCCTTAATTTCAGTTTGATCAAGAATAGTGTGACAATGTTTAAATGCTTAATTTTCAAAATGTATTGGATTAAAAACCTTCAATTTTGTTTTTATTTTAAATAATTAACCGATTATTATAATTAGTTAGTTGTATTTATTATATAATTAAAATAAAAAAGGTTAACTATAATTAATATTATTTTCTTCCAATTGATGATTGAAATTCTCTCTCCAGTTTACACTACTTCCATTATTTTAGAAATATTAATTGTTATATCTTACGGTTTATAATTTACTGGTATCATTATATCATCATGAGCTATGTTTATTTCATTTCTATCTTCTTTTTTTTAATATCTTATATCACGCTTTTTTATTTATTAACAATATCCTAAGTCAGAAACTCTTCTTAGAATACTAATAGAATAATTTATTAAGACGTTTTAAGTCAAGTTATAAATTTGAAATCGATACATTATCTTCCATTAGAACATTCAAACGCACTAGCCTAAATTAGTTCCAAATCGATTACCGAAAATCATCCAAAACGTTTGAAAAGAGTCTTCTCAAGACTCTGCAAAACAGATTAATACGTGAACTCACCTCAATTACTTGGTGTAAATTAAATAATATTATAAAATTCAGTCTGGAAATATTTATATAGATTGATAGAGATAAGATTCTCCAGTTATACAAGGCTTGTCTGACTATTAGCGTTAAGTCCTACAGGGTTTGGCTAAGTTGCGAGTGGCTTAGTAAGTAGAGGGATTATTCCATCCGTTTAGCTTAATAGGGTGCAAGTTCCTCCTCAGCTTCTTGGCCGGACCGCCTCCAGCATCGTTAAGCACCGCGGATCATTAACCTCTGCATTAAACGGAAGAGAGCACAGCCGTAGGCTCGCTTTAAAATACTATAACTGCCTTAGGCCAGGAGCTCTATAATGGCTCCCAACAATATATAACATTATCGGCCTATAGCTTTCCAAACCAACTATGAAGGAAACAGAGGAAGAAAATAATTCTTATTCTAGAGGTAATGTTTCCTTTGAGTAGTTAAAACCCAAAATAAGTGAGTTTATATAAAACACCAAAAACCTCCAAAATTCTACTTTGCTGTTTAATATACAATATTAATACAGGCTATCTAACACATAGGTCTTACGGGACCTTGTTTGATTATAGAAAACACACTAAATATTTTTAACTAAAAAGTGAGACTGAAACTTGTTATAAAAAAGTGCCATTTCATTACTACAAAGTCAGGCGGAATAATGAGGGGTTGTAATGATGGAAGAATACAGTTGTATACTAGAATTAGAATATACGATAGAAACAGTAACAATGAACGATTTTTTATAACAATAAAAGTCTTTCTCAAGATTTTCGTAGTTAACAAAGCCACAGATGAAAATTTCCAAAAATATTCGTTTCTTTTCTTTTTAACAGTATATATA
>NW_027113993.1:2067458-2080897 GCF_000696795.3 Halyomorpha halys
TAATATGTTGACCTCTCTATGTGTGTGTCTTAACGTATTTATTCATTAAATCATTTTATTTTATTAATACTATGTTTTTTTTTTTTTGTTTTTTTTTTAAAACGTATTTATCCATTCAAGTATTTCCAGTAGCCGGTTTTTTTTGTTTTTTTTTTATTATATTTTCCTCTTAATCTATATGTTATTCTTATTCTTGTAAAATGTATCTGGTTGTGTGTTCTTGATGGACTGATCTACTGCTGTGACTATGAATGATGGTCTGATCTCACATTACCGTCTTATATTGAATTTCTTTAGCGGGTCACTGAAGAGGATCTAGGAGGGTGAATTCAGGAGAGCGAATTTTTTGATAAGGGGAATTGAATAATTGAGCAGAAATGAGAGGGAAAAATAGGAGTGAGTGAAACATTTGTATTGGTTGTACAGACCGAAATGGATTGTAAAAGGAAACTGTAATGGTGGAAAAAAATTTTTTTTATTATATCCTATTAATTGTATATCTTTTTTTATGATTATAACATGAATATGTATTGTAGATATGTCCAAATACGGATTGATAAGTATGCTGTGTAAGATAGCAACCTAATGTATTTAGGCAGCATATATGAATAAAGTATTTCTCTCTCTCTCTTGATTATATTTGAAAGGAAAGATAAACTATTATTCTACAAATAATAAATTTAATTCTTGAGAAAATGTCGGCGCTCCTGAAGCCTGTTTCATGAATTTATTATTCAATTAATAACGAGAAATGTCTATGAATGAAACTTGGTGCCTACGTGCTATTGAACATGCCAAGTAAGACAACGCCAAATTAACAATATTTCTTTATATGAAATTACAACTTTCAAAATAATCAATTTTTTGAGAATCGACCATGTATAAATATTTTATCCAATCATCATTCTGCTAAACAAATGTACGATGAAATAAATCCGTTCTTCCCAATGTTAAATAATGAAGTCAGGCCATAACAAAATAACTCTCCGCCAAGCAATCGCCAGCCGGAAGAAGCTGAGGCGACCGCCTGAATAAGAAAGAGCCCCCTCCAGCCGCGGTTGCTATATTTTCAGGTCGCCCCGGGAAATGAAATTATTTTCGGCGGGATTGAAAATTCCCGTGCTTTATATGAACAAATCATTTTGGCGGTAACACATTAGCCAGAAGGAAATTAATTCCAGACCGGCTTTACACCTATTACCTACCACTGCAGACTTACACAGTTCTGTTTAATATCCCCACTGTTAACTGCTTAACCTCAACCAAAGGAACAGTTGCATCGACTCCTAACATGTCCTATCGAATAAATGCTAGGCATAAGTACTACAAAGTAACTAATTGAAACATATTTCATTGTATTAAATAGGCATGATAACCTAAGCATTCCTGAAATTTTCAGGACATTAAAATACTGTATACAGAACACAATATTTTTAAATGTAATAACAATAATTGAGAATCTAAATAGCGCAATCAATCACAAAATGGACTCAGGAAATATTAGTGTAGCATATGCTGAGCTTCTAAATAAATTGAAAAAATAAACTACTTCTCTATTTTGAAAATAAAAATAGGAAAAAATTATTGGGAAATCAAATGAGGTGCATTTAAAAACAATATAAATACCAAAACTGAATGAACATAGGTGAGCAAAAAATGTGTTCGTGAGCAAAAAGTGAAATCCTCAAAATATTGTTCGAGAGATAATTAATAATAAGGTATTTAAAAATTATTTTTTATTTTATCTTTTATATGGTTACAAAATACATAATAATATAATGCAATACATTATACATATACAATTTACATTATATCTATATTACATTAAATTTTTTATTTTTTAAATAATAATAATTTTTTTTTTGGCATTATAAGATAAGTTGCCGTGTCCGCTGAAGGCGGTGTCATCAATGATGGCATGAGTCTGCCGTAAGCGTTATTAAAAATTATTTTAAAATTAGTTATGCATATAAAGGTATAAATAAAGTTTGCCCAAATGAGAATGTAAAAGATTTAATTTTATATATTTTTTATATTTTTAAATTTCTCTTATATTTTTTTATTGTTGATATTATTAATAACAAATGATGAATGTCCTCAGTGATAAAGCAACTGAGGAAAACAGGATGAAAGATTAACATATTCAAGTATATCGGAGATTTTTACTATTGAAAAATGTATTTATATGATAAGAATGTTTGAAATTAGTAAATGAAAAGCCTAGAATATCACATAAATGTAAAATGGATGTGTTGGAAGATAAAGTTTAATTAATACATTTTTATTGTTAAATAAATAAAAAGGTTTATCGAGTACTTAAGTCAGAATTTTCTTCCTGTTAGCTGCATATTTCAAGGTCTAAGAATACATTTTAGAATAATTTATTTATTGCTTGAGAATAAAATTTAAGATAGGATTAGTGTTAGTAACATCCATGTCGAAAAAGAAAACTTTTGCGCATGCTGTAGCGAAAGTAGGGTTCATAAATTCATTCATTCATAAATTAGTTGAAATTTATGCTTCTTAGTTCCCAACGTACCTCTAAATTTGTGCCAAATCGGATGAGTCATTTTTGAAATATAGCTGTGGTGAGAAAAATTGATTTACCCATGAATGATTAAATATATATCCTGGAAATTGCATAAAAATCGGTAAAATAATACGACCGAACACAAGGGTGACTACGAATAGACACGGAGACAAATTTGTCCCTTGCTGTCTAAAACGTAAAATGCAATTGAAATTTTTTTATTTTAAAGACATTATGGTTTTTCATTTCCTTCATGAATACAAAGGGTTTTTGGTACTTCATCACCTATATTATTTGGCATTGATATGAGTGGTTGTCAGTGGCCACCTGAAAATAAATACCATAATGTTGATAAAACACTAAAGTTCGGAAAAGCAACAAAAATATATTCAGTAAAAATAAGTTGAGGTATGACCTTATAACTTATTAAGGCATCTATACTAAATGAAAACACATCAGAGGTAGGAAGAGAAAATCCCAGCTTCCCTCAAGCGGTTTTTAAGGCACGTTTATGTTAAATGCAAGACCAGCGCGCGTAAACCTCTTGGATATTTGAAAGGTGTCCCAAATTAGTTCCACTCATGTTTTTTTATAAATTTTTAAAGAAATTCTGGCTTCAAAACTCACCTTCATGAAATGGCTCCTTCCTCTGAATTCATAAAGAGACCGACTAGATGGCGTTTGGATTTTACATCAGTAGTAAAGATGAGTTTTGTCATTTTTCACAAATTTAATATGAAATATTGTTAATTTTGAGGTCACCTAAGAGAAATACATTTCAAATAGCTAACACAATCTATGAAATTTATTTATCATCACTATATAATCAAAATTAAATTTTTATTTCCCAACTAATTCTTTTGGCAACATTACTATCCTTTAAATTTATTAGATTGAATTACACATATATTATGTAATGATGTACAAAACATTTTTATGTTCAGTATATGTACTGCCGAAGCGATAATTTTTTTTTGTACCCTTCATTAAAATAGAATTAGTACTCCATACATGTATAATAAATTTCATGTACTATATATGTATGGAGTATTAATTCTATTTTAATGAAGGGTAGGAAAAACAAAAAAAAAACATTTTTTGTTATTATATAACATAATAATGAATATAAATTAAAACCCCTATCATGATATTAATAAATAATTTAAAAGCTTCCAGTTTTTTTTTTTTTTTTCAACTTTTATACACGTAAAATCGTTGATGCTCCTTATTACGTCACAAATAAACTCATTCATAAAGACCTAAATGTTCCTTATGTAACCGATCTAGCCCGAACCCGATATTATTCCTTCCATAATAAACTCCCTAACCACCCAAACCCACTTGTGTCAAACCTTGCTTCCTCTTCCATTCCTGGCAATCCTCCAAGGCGCCTGAAAAGAAGATGGCCTCGTGACCTTATATTGTAAACTGTTTTAGAGTTCTACTACTGGGTAGTTTCTCTACATCCTGTATCATATCATATGTCATTATGATCAAATTTACTGGTTGTATTTTTTTATACAGTTGTAAATATCAACAAATAAATAAAATAAAAAAAAATAAAATAAAAAAAAAACTTTTATACAATGCGGAAAATACAAGACAATGAGAGAAATTTCGTTGGTACGTATAATTTCGTTGTTATAATTAAAATTAAACATTTATTGACTAATAATAAATTTAATTTTATTAGGTTGTAATATAATGATTGTATAGTCGTCCTTTACGTAAGTGACTTTAACCTTACGACAGGTATATGACAGAGATTTTTGCCCATCTCATTAGCTATGTGAAATTTTCTTATATATAAAGAAAATTAGGAGAAAGAGTAAAAGAGTATTATTTCAGTATTCCTGTGTGCCGTTTCTTTGCTTTTTTTCTTACTTTTTCTTTATTGTTTTCATTCCGGCAATTCATAAGTTTAATATAATTATATATACTTACATATAGTTCAATGTTTCTGGCACATTTTTTTTTTTTATACCCTCTTTTACATTAAACTCCATACTAATGAATGGACTTGTTTTTTATAAATAACAAATTGAAAACATTAACTCAAAGAAAATGTATACTTATAGAACATACATTGACCTAAAAAACTGATAACACAGATTAACGATTACGTAATATTATTAAATAAATCCCTTGTTATAAATCTGTAATATAATCTGTAATAATGTAATAAATGACAGAAAGACCTCATCTCATAAGATCCTTCTACCTTGATGTTCGAAAAGAACGCGAAGTATCGTTATGTGCATAGGAAATATTGTAAACAAACCGTCGGAGTCTGAAGTACGATTAACGGTTTGTACACAAAACAGTGCCACTTACGTATATGACAATGTGACATAGGTGGTTTAATTTTGTAAAGAAAAGAAGAACATGTTTCGAAACTGAAGTAGAAAGAATTTATCGGAATTGGGACGGATCATGATTGATGTTTGTGAATCGATATTTAAGATTTTTGAAGACAAACAAATGCAGAGAATACGGAGGTCGAAGAATGACGAGACAACCAAAGCATTTAGACTGCTGTACAGCGCAATGTCGTGGGACTATAATTGATATTTCAAGGGACTACAGTTAAAATAATAGAGTCGCTATAAATGAAATAAATAGATTTGTAAAGCCGTCATGATGAATAAGAATTGAATTGCTAGAGGAGTAACTAACGTAGAACTGACGGGTAAACGTTTTAGGGGTCAACCAAAGTGTAGATAGGAGTATATCATTAGCTCGAAACTTAAGGTTAAGGCTTTTGAGGAAGAGAGTTAAAAAGAAAAGGCGGTATGAGATGAAATTCAAATATCATCCAAGACCGGAATGAATACCAAAAGTCCTTTCATTCTATAATATAGTTTATTTTCATACCAAAAAAGGATATGAAGTCGATATTTTATGATCTTATCGAGTCTAAATCCTTTTGAACTCTAGGAAAACATGTTGAAGGGACATCCATGGAAACTTATCGTTCAAGACTTATCCTGAAGAGGCTATCGTGTAAGGTACAGCCATTACTTGCAGGCATCGGGTAATGCGATGGTTTGTTGAGGGCTCTCTCAGTGCACTTCTGGTCGGATAAAACCCTATTGCACCTTAAATCCTTACGTAGAAGCATTATCCCGGTATAATAAAGCAGTATTGAGCTTAATGCACATTTCGGTACCATCGAATTGCAATTTTATGCTTTTATTAGGTTTCTTAATAACGGAAAGTTTGAATATTAAGGTTTTAAGGAATAATTTGTGATCAACGACTGCGATATTACTTCATACTTGTATACTTGTTCTGGATCAATACTTTTATTTAATTACTTTATTGCGTTTTATTTTCTAATAATTCGTAATTGAAGTAAAAAAAAATTATTATTAATTATTTATTACTTAATGCATCCTCTCTGAAGCATAAGTTTATTAACATGAGGAATTGGTAAGACCCTGGTTGTAATAGTGTATTCGATTTTCGCCTTTTTTATTGCTTTAAATGGTGTTGTTTTTAAAAATTGGGGTACATTTAAATGACGAATTTCAAACTTTATCTAAGTCTAATATTGTAAAAACTATAATTTCACTTATAAATATGTAACATTTAATTTTCGTAATTCTTAATCACTGACCCACTACCACCTTTGAAAGTTCTATTCTTACACGTTTTAATTAGAATGAAAACTAAGTAATTTTACTAATGATAATTGATAAGATTAATAATCCGAAAGCTAAGTACAGAATCAAAATAACACGACTTGAAATAAAATAAACATTAAACTAAAACGATAATAACAATCTATAATTTTTGGACATCGACCCCTAAAATTGTTTTATCAACCCTCTATATAATTTTTTTTTTCATAATTTATTTTATTTACACTGTCATCCAATATTGTTAAATGGCATTCTAAACGAAAATGTTATATTAGATTAGTAATAATAAATTTGCGATCGAATAGCAATGGTATCCTTAAACATGGTTTCCCTAGACCCCGTATATCGGATTGATGGCATGATTTAAGAACTTGCTAAGGATAGCAATGTTTTCTTCAGAAAGCTACCCCCCCCCCCAAAAAAAAAAAGAACACATAATTTTTAACTAACCCAAATCATCTTGTCAACCAGAGATTTATAGTTTATATTTCCGATACTTTGTTCGTTTCTTTGAAATTTATAATTCGAATTGTAATGTTGGGAGGGGTGGAGAGAGAAAGACGTATGAATGAAAGTTTAACTAACTAACTAAAAATAACTTATCAAATACAGATTTCTACGAATAGAATACAAATTTTTCATCAACGTCAATCTCTTTTGGTTTTCTAATCAGCTTCCCATAATAAAAAAAAACGGCAATAGTTCTTGAGGGACTGGAACAAAAGGTGCTGTCGTGACCATCACCGATAATATACGTTTATTTTTCCAATGACTGCAAATGGATCCTGAGCAGGAAGATGAAAAGGCAGAGGAGGGGAGATCCCTTTCCGAGGGAGCTGGCGATTGCATTGGCTGAAGATGGGGGGGCGCACGCAACGATAACGAAGAACAGGTCGTGAGCCCACTTTTAACGTCCGACCAATATAGCACCCCTTCCATTGTCAGCTAGTATCAATAGTTATTGATATATTTTCATAAAAGTATTAACAATTTACTTTACAGTATTAACTTCTAATTACGGATGATTCTAAAACAATGGGCGATAATCCCATCTCACTTGAATAAAATGATTTCCAGAGATAAATATACATAACTTTTTGATACCTTGAATTTGATTTTGGATATATTTTTCTCGAAATCCCTGTGAAAAAAATCTTGAAATTCCCACTCTGGGGTTGAAAAGGTCTTTTGTGGAAGACTTGAGCCAAAAAAATTAATGTTGATAATATGACCTCAAAAAATATTTCTTTTCTTGTTTTTATTATAGTTATCTAAATGGTATCACCCTATTCTTATCGTGGTCAACTTTAAATTTCTTGGGACCACCACAGAAATAAAATTCGACTCATCAGAGGGGATTTGAACCTGCGCCGCAACTCGAAAAAATAAAGTTTAAGATTCATGTATTAAATGAAATCTTACAAAAATTATTTAAATTAATTTTTTATCGTATTAGAGCAGCTTGCAGGATATTTCAGAATATATACCTGAAAATGAAATCTTGGCCTAAGACGGAAAACCGAGAAATTTAAATGATTTCCGTAACTCTAAAATGTGTTGCAGTTCAAAGTTTTGAACTTAACCATTGGCCACCTTTCATGCATATTCCATTCATGCATGTTGCCCGTAAAAGAAAAATAATTGGGCTGTTTCTTTTTATTCCCATTGTCGTCACTTGATGTAGTTAATGTTCTTTTCTTTTTTTAAAAAAAAAAGAAAAGATCATTATGAATAATTACAGTTATCTGAAATTAGATCTTAAAATTAATCATTGGATTGGGATTTACCTTAAAGTTTATTTTTTCAAGGTCATGGTTGCTTAAGCCTTCATTGTCATACCGCCTGTTTGGTCACAATAGTAAGTGTAAACATATTAAATTAAAATTATAAGAAAAAAATAAGAAGAATCAGAATTATTTATTGTTATATTTCTTCATATATGATATTGTTGAAAAATGGTATATGAAAATTGCACTTTATGTCAAAATCACCCTTAAATTATTTGTGTAAGGGTTTGTCTCTAAACAAGTCCCTGCAGTGTTAGATATGAAACCAAATTTTAATAATTATCGATGTTATTAATTAATATACCCTAAGATTCTAACTAAAGATTCGTAACTATCATTCAATGCCTATCACTTATCAAAAACTAATAGTACAAGAGCCCAAGAGGAGAAAAAAGGCAGTTATCTCACCCCAATTTCTGATTACTTTAATGAAAACTATGTACAATTACTAGATAAAATTGATGAGTCTGCCAAGTATAGGTAGGGGAATAAAAAATGGCGGCTGTTTAAAAGCGATAAAAAAATTTAATTTTTCATTCAGAGCTCTATAGTAAATTTGCTAAAAGATGAGCCCTAAAAGGGTTATTTACGTTAAATAGTTCTCGAGATATACCTTTTTAAAAAGCAACATTTCATAAAAATGTTGTACGGGACGTACTGAAAGATCAGTAGTTAGTGAATTTATATTATAAATATATAAATATATATTTATATTTTATACAAATAAATTGAAAGAATGGTCTGAATGATGAGGTTCAACGCTTTCTCTATAGTACAAGAGTCCAAGAGGAGAAAAATGCAGTTATCTCACGCCAATTTTTTATTACTTTAATGAAAACTATTTATAATTACTAGTCAAAACCGATGAGTCTGCCAAGTATTGGTAGGAGGAATAAAAAATGGCGTCTTTTTCAAACCCTTAAGAAAACATTAATTTGTCATTCGGAGCTCTTTATCTTAAAAACTACCAATAACACTAGAAAATCTAAAAGAACATTATTAAGGAGAGCAAATTTGCTGAAATATGAGCCTATTTACGTCCAATAGTTTTCGAGCCTTTTAAAAAGCAACATTTCATAAAAATGTTGTACGGGACGTACTGAAAGATCAGTAGTTAGTGAATTTATATTGAAAAATCTATATCTCAAAAACGATTTAACATACAGATGTCTATTAGCACTCAAATTAAAGATAGGTTAATGAGCTATAAAGTAGTTTATTATGTTTATCTTCATAGGAGTTATAGTTTTCATGAAATTTGCTAATATAAATTGAATTATAGTTGTTCGAACAAATTTTTATTTTCCAAATTTATATTCATTTGTGAATATCATAAAAACTAAATATATCTCTAGAATCGTAAGACGTACATATGTCTACCAGCACTCAAAATAAAGTAAATTTAACTTACTACAAAGTAGTTTATGACAAGTATTCTTGTAGGGGTAGTCGTTTTTATGATATTCACATATGAATATAAATTTGGCATATAAAAATTTGTCCGAACTACTAACCCTAAAATTCATGTAAACTATTACTCCTACGAAGATAAACATCATAAACTAATTTATAGTCCATTAACCTTGTTTTAATTTGAGTGCTAATAGACATCTGTACGTCAAATGGTTTTTGAGATATAAATTTTTCAAAATAAATTCACTAACTACTGATCTTTCAGTACGTCCCACACAACATTTTTATCAAATGTTGCTTTTTAAAAGGCTCTAAAACTATTAACTATAAACGGACGTAAATAGCTCTATTATGGCGCATATTTCAGCAAATTTATTCTCCTTAATAATGTTCTTTTAGATTTTCTAGTGTTATTGGTAATTTTTAAGAAATCGTGCTCCGAATGAAAAATTAATGTTTTCTTAAGGGTTTGAAACACCGCCATTTTTTATTCCCTCTACCTATACTTGGCAGACTCATCGGTTTTGACTAGTAATTATATATAGTTTTCATTAAAGTAAATAAAAAGTGGGGTGAAATAACTGCATTTTTCTCCTCTTGGGCTCTTGTACTATGGAGAAAGCGTTGAATCTCATCATTCACATCTTTCTTTCAATTTATTGTGCGATAATGTTTCACATTTATTGTGGTCCCTACTTAATGCCTGCCACCAATAGCACCTATTGATCTCAAAATACAGTTTCCATGACAACTGGTTGTTGTATTTTTTTTTTTTAATAATCTAATGCCTGCAGAAACACAATATATGTGATATATAACATTAGACGACCTCGCTATAGCCTCTTGTTCCGTGAATTAAAAGAACATTTGGCCGGGAGACAATTCAGCTCCGATTACGAGATGAAATATAAGATTCAACGTACTCTCCGGGGTGCGGCGAGAAACTTTAAAACATAAAAATACAAAACATATTAAGGCTTAGAAATACTATGACTGCCTTTTCAAAAATGCATCAACCGAAGTGACAATTATACTAATAGCCAGCCTTTAACACGATGCAAACGGTATAGAAAATAATAGGAATTTATTATTTCTAAAAAAAAAAAAATTAAAAATCAATAATCCTGTATAAGCATATTATAACTGTACATTAATAACTATATATAATTAGTTGCTTAAAAACAGCGCCTACATCTGTCATCAGTTTGAGGTGATTGGCACGAGGCTTGTGAGTGATAGTTTCATTGTTTAATATTCTATTTTAAAAATGGAGGTTTATCCGATTTCTTTTTTGCTTGAAATACGAAGAATAAATGGAACGGTAAATAACTAAAACGGTCATTAAATCTGATTTCTCCCATAGGGAAGGGAAAGGGAATGAGAGAGGGATGTTTTGCATTGTGGAGGTTTGTGAAACTGCGGAAAGTGAAAACGGGCAGAATTGAAGAAGATGGGAAATGGAAGAGGAGGGAGAGAATTGGGGGAAGGAGAAAGGAAGGAAGAGAAAAGGAGAAGGAAAATAGGAAGGGAAAGAAGAAGGAAGACAGAGGGGTATAGCGTGAAAAATGGGAAGGGATAAGGACAGGGATAGTGAGTGAGAGAGGGTAATAATGTAACATCGAAAACTTGAAACAACCTTTACATAAGTTACGCGCATGAGGTTACGCACATATTTTGTTGTAGGTATTTTAAAATAATATCTTTTTCGTAATATCCATGGCCTTTAATTACAAATTTGATTGCAAAACAACCTTTTTATTGTTCAAAGATTGAATAAGTTTTGTGTTATATTAGTTTACTAGCTGGCTCCTCGGTTTCACACGCGTTAGGATTTGATTATATGTATTGTGTGTGACACTAAATGTGTTGTGGAGCAACCGGATTTTCGAGCGTATGAAACGTATTTCCCCAATTATAGTTGTCAGAGTCATCAATTTTGACTTGTAACTAGTATTCATTAAAGTAATTTAAATTGGTGAAATTAAATTTTTTGTTCCTTGAGCCCTTCGATAATAACTCCGACATATTCATGAAGCTTTTAAGTACGCAATGTTCTGGTGATTCTAAACAATCTAGAGGAGGTTGCTTCTTTATTATTTGAATTTTTGGGTTTCGCATTTTTTTTCGTTCTAATTTTACTGGACTATATAATTATTTTGTTAGGATTTACAAAATATTTGGGCACTCAACTAAGATATTGAGGTGTGTTCATCAAGTCTTTACAGTTATTTAAAAATCGTTCTAAGCTCTCTAGAAGAATTTTTCTTTTAGAAATCCATAGAGGTGAGACATGCACCTTCTTAATGGCTGTAAAGACACAGCCAAACGGATATAGGCTAATGGAAGTGCACACAGTTGTGCGGGCCTCCCCAGCCTATATCTACTTTCCCTCCTGTCTTCCTCTCATGCTCAACTCCACAAATTGTGCCAATGTATAAATATATATATATATGAAGAGTTAAAGAAAGCGAATGTAAGGTCAGACTTAATGGTTCGCAAAATTAAATTATCGCCGGATAAGTTCCTCCCTGGGTCGGGGCCAAACAGCCAGATTAAGGACCTCTTCTTTCGCATCGAAAAAGGACATGAAGAAATGACCGGGACCCTCTTCCAATTAGTTCTAGAGCTAGCTCCGATTGTATTCCTCTCTTGTAGTTTCGAACCTTTCTTTAATAAAATATTCTAATCATAAACTTTATCTATTTTCATACTTAATGGGATCACGCAAAACACAGTGAATGTACTAAATATTGAATCTAGGAAAATGTATTCGTATAAATATGTGATAAAAATTATAAGATGAAGTTATTATAATTGAATAATGTTATAAAAAATGTTAAATTTATGACTCTCTGGTTAACATCACAATGTCATAACTTTATTTTTTTATGAATACTAATCAATAGACACAGGTTGATCATAAAGATTATTACTATCCACTTATTTCGAATATTCAGTATCGAATCTCTTTGCTCATTTATGTTTTTAGATATGATGATTATCAACTGATCAGAGATTCATGGTATCCAATAACAAAAATATATAATGCAAGCTAGTAAAACCTCTTCATTTAAAAATCTAAATATTTAATATAATCGTAATATTTAGACCCGAAGATTTAAAAATTACTTCTAATTTTTTTTTTTTAATTTTCTCTGAAAGCACTGTATCAATGGTCCTCGGAAAGAGGAGGGGGTGCATTTTATATCCGTTTGGTATTCTAAGAATACAGTTTTGTGGTTTTATGGGATACCATATACGTAGACTATATGATACATAAAGTCATAATAGGTAGGGTGAATTTCCATTGAAATTTCATCTTCTACAAAAGTCTCTTTGCGGTTCTAAGGCTTATGTGCCCTTACAACCCCTCCAAATTCCTAACTTAATTAGAGGGTTCAAAATTGGTGAGCAAATTGAGTTGGTTTTCGAAAAGTGCCTCTGATTTTTTTCTCTCAATCCCTGAAAAGTTAAACCACTTTTAATACATTCTCCAAACAAAAATGGGATGGTACGATCTTAGTGACCGAGAACTATTATTCTGTTTTTTATTTTTTTAAGTTGACACATATTTTTAAAATTAAAAAAAAAAAAAAATGATCCATAAGAAACCAGTTTAGAAATTCCCAATTTCAATTTTTCTTATAAACTTTATGGTTATGTTCTTGCATTTTTTACGTCCTGGAGAAGATATGGTGGGAAATCTCCTGCCCATCAGACAGAGCATATTTCCACCTGCTCAAGCAACTTATCAAATATTTCTTTACTAACTTCTAGCATCTCTTGCTCCGTCAGAACTGATACAAACAGCTATAAAGTCTTTGAATTCAACCATATTTATTGTACTTTATTTTAATATGTATCAGCGTACGTATCTTAAAATATGAAAAAGGTCTTCCAAATCAACTCCTAACTAATAAGTGTGCTAGTTCAGAAGACATATTTATAATGCATTTTATGTTTTAGAATGATGTATTGCCGTGTACGGGGCTCGGGGTTTCTAAGCCCGACTGGGGGTTCCCCATACACGGTGTTATATTGAAATTTATTCATATATTAATGTAT
>NW_027113993.1:2087407-2094292 GCF_000696795.3 Halyomorpha halys
CAGTTAATGGTACTCTCTGTTATCTATATGTCTTTTTCCATTACTTTAGATCTGTTGCCGACGGGGTTTTTGCCTAGGTCCGGTGGTATAATTGGTTTTTATGCCGACAAAAGAAATTATTTTAAGTTAAAAAAACCCCAGCTGGTACCTCTCATACATATCATTCAAGTTAAAAAAACCCCAGCTGGTACCTCTCATACATATCAGTATAATTAGTAGTTGGTAGCACTATCTTAGGTGATAATTTCATTAGCTATAGGCAGTCAACATTTAGGATCAGTTGTTTAGGTTTGGTATTATATTTATAATTACGTAAAAAATAAAACAATACAAAATATTTCAAATATATAGATAGCAATAGCCATTAAATTAAAGCATATTGTTAAATGAATGCGATACAAACAATGGAAGATATAATCATAGTATAAGAGAACAAGGTATATCTTTTCCCAGTCAAATGTAAACTGATATCCCAGTGATCCCGGCATTTTCCGACATTTGAACTAGACGCATGTGTCGAATTCTGATTGGGATTCCATTACAATCTGCAATGGATTGTTGTGTTCGGATTGGAACATGATATGCTAGAACGTGAAATGCCATAGGAAACTGCACACAAATGCAACATGCCCTAGTTATTCATTGTATTCATACAGGGTTACCTGTTCAAAGCGATGCGGCGAAAAATATTTGATGGTAAATTTTTTTTTAAAACATTATAGTTGGTGTGGAATTAAAAGAAACAAAATAGAATAACAATATAAAATTGAATTCGAAGTTATTTGATGTCTGTCTAAAACGATGAACTTAACTGAGAAAAGTTTGACGTACTATGCCGAATAATATGATTAGCATGTTACAAAAGTGCTTAGTGCCAACTGATATTTGAAAAATAATGTAATTAGCAACAAAATATAAAATAAAATAAAATACCTTGGTCCGTATGTTTTAAAACTCTACCACCGTAGCTTCTCATATTAAGCTAAAACGTTTGAGTTTAGATATCGAAAACGAATCTTCGACACTTTACCTTCTTGTCTTGGTAAATAAAATATAACTATAACAGGATAATTCTTTTTTTATAGCTTGTCCAGGCAAGTGTCATACGTTATTACATGTTGAGTGGTCATTTTTTCAACATTTTTATACTCAATGGGAAAGTTCTAACAATCTAAAGTGACAAAAATTTAGCCTTAAAAGAAAACGTGAAACGCGAGAAAAATTCTTTAAAAAAAAAAAAAATAATAAAAACATTTATTGTTTCAGACAAAACTATGTGGGACCAGAAAGCTTATTGCGAGAGTGAATTCCTTGTCTCCTGAACACCTAACGGCTGTCACAGTTGTTTTACTTTGAGTACACTCTAAAATGCTATTATGTTAGAATCTCATTTATTTCCTAGAAAATAAATCCTATTATAGAAAAAAAAAACTACAGAAAATAAATTCTATTGATTTATTAGAATGAAAATACCGTCATCATAAAATAAAAATAATGTTAATCTAATAAATGTGAACATGAGCGATATAAAACCACTTTTTTTTCAATATACATAGAAAAAAAATTTAATTGCAGAAATATATTAATCAAATTACACTGAAACTCAAGGATTTAATTTTGCGGATAAAATAGCAAGATTTTTTTTATATGTTAATTAAATAGTTTTCATTTGTTATTATTATCATATAAATTAGTTTGAAAGCCTATTATTTGATAATAACAAGAACGGGGACTTTTAAAGGATCCTTTTAAGGGATCAAGGGATCCTTATGTGGGAGATTGGATAAAGATCCACAAAAGGCACTTCTCTGACACCAACTCAATTTTGTCAACGTTTTATATTGGTGGTATAGTTTGTTTTTTTATATTTCAGGGTTATAGTTTTATTATGTGTGTTTTAGAGTCGATGGTTTAAAATTTTTAAATTAAACTAATCAGAATGATCTTGTGTTTTAATAATACTTGTACATGATTTTTAATATTTCTGAAAAGGTATTAAGAGTCATGAAACTCTCCAATAGGCTTGATAACTCACTCACTATTTCCTATAGATCGAAACAAAACGTTTGCTAAGACATTTTGCTATATGAAAACTATTTTTTTACAAATACCTTCTGTACAAGACCACGTTAAAACATCATAAAAGACATTTCATGACAAACTCTACCACCATACCAATAAATTACTAAAGAATGTGACTACCACGAACATTCCCCATAACACGTACCATATACGTAAAAGGAGTTGGATGAGAGATCTCCTTATTTAAATAATGAAATCAATTAATTGAAGTTAGGAGGAAGTCTCCAGCAAGCTACTAATGCCATTTTCCCCCCGGTAATGCCATAAGTTTGTAAAATATCACGTTTACAAGGTTATGAATGAAAGAAAATTTTTGAGGCAAATCATCCAAACGTTACTGTCTAAATGACAAAATTTATTGTGCTTCTGAGAGAAAATTTATAATAGAAAGAAATTGGCAACAACGATTGGTAAGAAATTTCAAGAGATGAAATGGATATAAAAACGATCAATTAATAGGGAGAGGTTCTATACGATCGCATTTCTGTACCATGATCAATAAATTGTATTAGGATATTGAATAATACAATAATAAGATATTCAATATGAGGAACGCAAGCTCTGGAATGTATGGGTATTTACTGGTTTTTAGAAATTGAAATCAATAAGCTTCCCCTAAAATGTAAGTACCTTATAAAATCATATCTTGGGACTACAAAAGTGAATATTACAGAACTACTACGTTTTTCAAAGCTCGAATAGCGAACAAGTAATCGATACTATTATATAGATCGATCTAAAGAGTTTCCTTGAAGAACTGTAAGTCTGATTTATTAATATAGAATTATGTATTGATATTTGTCAAATAAAATAGAAATCCCATCGACTTAACATATTAAATATCAACTGTACATATTAAATTGTGATCAAGTGTCAGATTCTTAAAAGAGTTATACAAATTCATTGGTATATTTCAAGAATTTAAATTCAACTAGCCAATTATTTTTAAAATAAAAATTAAACTATAATTTTTTAGGAAGTAAATTTATTTTCACTTACTTATATATGGTTATGTACCGTAAGAGAAAATATTGTGATCGTAAAAAATTTTGAATTCGAGTTTTCAACGGAAATATACGTTTTGAAGTCCCATGAGTCCAAAAACCGTTTCGCAGAATGGTTTGGTTTGTATATGAACAGCCTAGATAAAAAACGAAAAATCGTAAGAACTGAAATTACATGTTTCGATCAACCAGAAGTCCCACTTTAGACCTCTCGTCCACTGGGAGCGGAAAGCTGCGAAATGCAAAGCAACGAATTTGTGGGAATGCCTATTGCACACTGCTACAATATTCGTCCGAATTCGTAGTAGACGAGATGGCTCTTCGGAAAGTTTGTTCTGAAGAAATTATCGCTTTGGAATAATCACCTTTTATTCATCGACGTATCAGGTACAGGCTATGTGAATAACATTTATGTAAAAAGAAACGAGTTCAGTGAATTTGCGGCTTGATTTTCAAATCGACGATGACCACCTGTAATTTAACTGGAGATTTCATTTCAGTCGAAACCTTCTCTCCAAATTTTTGTTGCACATTTCGAAACGACCTAACGTTATTGATTACACCAGATGAATCAACGTAGAATTAAGTGGTTGAAATCAGCTTGGCTTAAATATGAATTTTCAGAAAATCTTTAAATTACTTTTAATTTTTTTTTTTTTTTTTTTTGTCAGGAATGGAAGAGGATGCAAGATTAGAAACTAGGGGATTTGAGTGGTTAGAGAGTTTATAATGGAAAGAGTGATATATGGTTCGGGCTAGATCGGTTACATAGGGAACATTAAGTTCTTTATGTATGATTTTATTTGTAACAAAGTAAGGAGCATTGAGGATTCTACGAAGGATTTTGGATTGTAAGGATTGAATACGAGGGGAATTCGAAGGTTTAGTGGAACCCCAAAGCTCAACTCCATATGTCCAGATTGGTCTTATTACAGACATGTAGATCAGTCTTTTGTAATGTGTTGGAAGTTAAGACCGTTTGTCTAGTAAGTAAATAGTCGAAATCGACGTGCAGTTTCCTGTCTTTTCAGTCTGGTGTGAGGATTCCAGGTTAATCGTTTGTCCAAAAGTAGTCCAAGGTAGCGGATCTGTTCAACAGAGGTAAGAGTAACATCATTAAATGAAACTGTAGGGTAGTCAGTAGGTTTACGACGAAGGGGAAAGGTGATTTGATGGGATTTGTTGGAATTTATCTTAATCCTCCAATTACGACACCAATCTTCGAGGGCAGTGATATGGGATTGGAGATTTTGGGATACAATTAATGGGTTATTGTTGACACTTTTAATTTTATTTAAATAAAAAATAAATAACCAATTTTAATTAGTAACTATAAGATGCAATGGATAAATACAACATATTAAAGAATTTGATGAATAACTAAAGGAGTAAAAAGGAAAAATAGAAACATTATATTCGTTATTTTCACCTTTAGAAATCCTAAATTACTAATTCTGATAGTAAATGAGAGTTGTGTAATGTACACACATATCATTTTTTTAAAAACTTAAAAATAATTAATTTAAAAAATAAAAATTCTTTCATAACAGTAATCCTCCAATATAAAAAATAAAAATTAAGCTGTACCTATCGTTGAATTTATTGAAAATAATTAATAACGTTTGTACGTTCCATAGCGTAGGGGTTGTTATTGGTTGCGGTTTTGGGCCTACGCATTTCAACTCGGCCGACAGCCTTAATAGGGAATGTCCGGTGTCTGAATCATTTAGTAGATGCAACTGTCAAACCGGCACTGGAGATGAGATGAGTCTGGGAGCAAACCGAAAATATGATTATGGCCTACAGTGTCAAGTGTCACATATTGTCACAGAAGTGATATTCAGTCACAGCATGATTACATTATACCACTATCGACCGAGAGGAAGTGGGATTTAGTGTTTGTATTGTAAGAGCCTGCAATATCGGGACCTGTTATGAATATAAAAATGAAAGTATCTCTGACGCTTTTGTAATTGTTAGAATGTAAAAAAAAAAACAAAAAAAAAACGCTAACAAAAATACTCAGTAGTCTGAAAACATTTAAAGCTTAAATGAGATAAATGAATATTAAATAAGACTAAATCTGGATAAATAACTATAAAATAATTCAAAACACTATCCAATTATAGTCTCAAAACTTTCTTTTACACGTCTAACATTTCGGCCAATTCGGCCATCTTCAGGGACAATCTCAATACCACCATGAAAACATATAATTTAACCACTCAAAAAACTTCATTCATGGCTATTCTGCCCAGGTCAAAACATTTATCTCTAATTAGTCAATTATCCATTAAAAACCACAGTCAAAATTATTTCTCTGCAAACACTATTAATACAACGTTAAACATTTGTTGCATATTAAACAACCAAGGTTGTGATAAAAGTGTATTAATAGTGTTTGCAGAGAAATAATTTTGACTGTGGTTTTTGATGGATAATTGACTAATTAGAGATAAATGTTTTGACCTGGGCAGAATAGCCTGAATGAAGTTTTTAGAGTGGTTAAATTATATGTTTTCATAGTGGTATTGAGATTGTCCCTGAAGATGGCCGAATTGCCCGAAACGTTGGATCTGTAAAAGAAATAAAAGTTTTGAGACTATAATTGGATAGTGTTTTGAATTATTTATTAAAAAATTACCAGTCTCAAGAAAAAAAATTTAAGATTATATATAAAATAATGTTTAACGTATTTCTAATTTATACAATTAATTTAAACTTTTACAATAGTAATTAATTATTGGCTCTATGATCCTTTTTTTTCAAACGACTTTAGTCTTTTAAAGTGCCAGGTTATTAGAGGTAAGAACTAAAAGTAATAAGGTTTTATCTTATTTTAAGTAACTACAAATTTAAAGATAACTTCTTTTTGGACTATCAATTGAGTTTTCTTTTGGTTTCTTCTCTAAGAGGATTATTTCATATGCAAGACCAACCCCCAAGTCTCCTGAAGAAGTACTGATTGGAGATACGTAATGATAGGTAAACATATTAATCTGAAGGAGAAGAAGCCAGAAATGACTTGGGGTTGTAAGCTGAAGAAGAGAAAAGTAATAAAGTTCACAAAATAAATTTGGCTATTTACTATAATGTTATACGTTAAAAATATGTTGTATTGTTGTATATTATAATATATCATATAATTATAGTGAGGAAATGTCCTAGATTCTGTGTCGAGTCGTAATTCCCCATGAAAATTTGCAATGCTACAATCCACGGAATGTATGGATTGAATTCCATATGTTGTAAAGACCAACTGTTTCATGAAGAACTAGAGTTGAACAAGCTGATTTGTTCGTGATCACACTCAATCACCAGGTTTTTCGCATATTAATGGTACCCCCTATATGAGGCAGGATGGACCCCGGAGGGCTCTCCGAACCCACAGGGTTGACTCACGGCTACAGTAACAGTATAAATAATTATCTGCCACAGCAGGATTCGAACCCGAGTTCTTGGAGTTTCGTATAGTACCTTTGGAGAGTACAGTCAGTAACTTACCCACTGAACCACTCCGCTCTCCTAGGTAATCTATAATTTGTATAGTATGAATCAATTAATAGTATTTTTAGTTTGATTGACTGAACCAAATGGACATTCACAACCTTTAAACAGGCTCTCCAGACAACACATTATTATTTAGACTAGTGCTTCTAAAATGTTAATCAATGTTTATAATTCCAACGCATCTCTCTAAGCTGAAAATTATAATATAATTACATTAGATCGGTGAGTCTAGGTAAAAAAAATTGTCCGATTGGAAAATACCAGGTCATTCAAAAAGTCCTGTCGTTTT
>NW_027113993.1:2095362-2103438 GCF_000696795.3 Halyomorpha halys
GATGGTGACTGCATTAAATTAATCCTCCTTAGCCTCCTATTCATAAAGTATAAACATTTGTGTTTACATGGATAAAAGTTGTTTTGAACGGAATTAATTAGCAAACACTCTAGAATCAAAATAAACAACGAACAAACGAAAAACGACAGGACTTTTTGAATGCCCTGGTAGCTTTTGATCATTTATAAGCCAAAAATACTCTCTCCGTAGACTGTTAATATTGCTATAGAGACGTCTTGAATGATTCTTGAAAATAATAAAGACGACTGTTACGAGATGTCTCAATTAATAATATGAAAATTATATTGTGAAATTGTTCAGTCTTTCGAGGTATCATAGTTTAAACGACGATTAGTAATTTAAAGGGTAATAGGAAATATTATTTTTTACGATTTTATCTCATACTTTTAATATAAAATTTAATTTATCTATTTGTAAATTCGAGCTGACTCGAGGCATTAGCATAAGCGTTACGTTAAGCTGTCGAAGTTGAAAATTTCAAGACCAGTGAATATCATGTGTTCACGTACATTCAACTCCACAGAGTATTTAAGATTGGTTTGCCCAGCCTTTATTGTAGCGTTCTACTATTTATCGACTGGTTGGTGCAATCTAAAGAAATTTTCTCAAACTGTTGTAGGAAAGGTACGGCCAAGAGACACGTGCTGTTTGGTACATGTGCGGGTGTGGAGTGGTCAGTCAATAGGTATCAGAAACAGACCGGCCTCTTAGCCAGGCTATTGTAAGTCCACCACAAAAAGACTCAGTCACTGAAGGACCGTTGTTTGCTCCTGTCACCGGCCTTCCTCTATCCAACGATAAACGGTTTGGTTCTCCACAATAGTCTCCTCTTCTTCCAATAATGGAAAGCTCCTTGATACAGGATTGACAAATGGTCTTAAAATAAGGATAGACAGAGTAAAAATAACCTATACCTATTTTTAGTACCTGAAAAAAATAAATAAAAACATCTATTTTACTTAAGGACTCTTGGTACAATATCTAATTTTAATTTATCATGGACCAAGGTTTGGCTCACAATGAGGCCATTATGAAATAAAAAAAAAATCATCATATTATATGTATTTGGTCTCGATTAATTTTTTAAATACGAGTTTAAGTCTCCAAGGATGATTTAATTCACGTCTCTATTGTTTAGTTGTTCCTTGATTATTAAAAATTCAGATCCTTAGCGAGCAATATGAATTGTGAAAACGTCGTTTGGGTAGATTCTAGTTCACCACTAAAGTTTTGCCTTAGGTATTTCTAACTAAATTCTTGAGGACTAATATATCAATGAAGTTGTAAATTGCTGTGTATCCTTTATTTAAGTTTTCTTCAGGTTTAGACCGTGCTCCGTACATAAAGTCGAGATATGCCTGTCTTCAGATAGAGAAAAAGGTTTGTGGAGGGTAAAGTGAAAGAATATTGAATGGTCATCCGAATGTGCTTAACTTTTTTTTCTCCAGGAATAAATAAAATGCTTTAACTTCAATAATCTAAATGGCTAAATATGTTAAGTGTGTTTTTCAATTATTTATATATTAGTGTAAATTTCATTTTTCTACGGTTTAATAAATTTTAATATATTTTAGAGGTTCCTAAAGGTGACCTATCGATTGGTACAACACTTACCCCTCAGAATCTTCAGTGTAAAACATAATTTTACTTAACCATCTCTCTTTTCTCAGCCTACCGCTGTCCCCCAATCCTATGTTTCATGTCCCACTCCTTAATATTCTTATATGCCACATTAATAAAACTCTGATGTCATCTATTGTCCCATAAACAGATGTTCGATTTTGTTATTTCCTAATTTATTACTTAGTTATTTATATTAAAATTGTTATACCTAACGAACAAATTTCTTCCAATTCAAAAACTTTCAGTAAAAAATATATCGCAAAAATCTCATTATGATTTCAAAACCTTGTAGGTTTTTCCCTTAATTATCAAACTGTTTTCTGGAAGTTGATGACCGTGAAACCTCTTACAATTCGAATTTCCCTAGAAAAGACTATAGAGGGCAGTTTCTCTAAATGCCACTAATTTTCGTATTAATCTGATTCAACATATTTGTTTATTAGTTAGGCATATTGAGGAGTAAATTTTAACACATAAATCTATTATAAGAAAAAAATCCAACACCAGTAGTTTTCTATTTGTCAGACTTATGATATCCATTTCTTGATTAAATCAGTCATTGGAATATATATAAAATATATATATTCCAAAACTAATCTTATTATCATGAAGGAATTCGTGATGTGGTGAAAATGGTGAAGAGAGAAAGAGAATACAGCTGAGATATGCGCAAGGTATAATCAGGACAGCATTGAAGAAATATGTGTATAGGCCTTATAGAACGGATCAAGTGAGGGGGAAAGATAACAGCTGTCTAAGGCCAGCATATTCCACTGGAACTAAGGTGCGGTATTCGCTACCTGAGGTAACTTTAGGACTGGTATTATAGCTTTTGGTTGGTTGAATAGTATTTTCCTATAGATATATTTAAATTTTTATTATTGAATATTCAAATAACATAATTATTCGAAAATAAAATCAGTAAGGCTTATATTAAAAGCGAAGACGGATATTATGAGATATTGAGATCGAGATCAAGTTTAACTATAATCTAACAAGATATTATTATCCGTAATTCTTCCGTTTACAAAACATCAGTAGCCGTAATTAAATCAGTACTTTAACATACATAGAGATATGTACATTGATTATTTTATATTTAAAATTGTTCTAAATTCTTTATCATATGCTATTGTTTACAGATTCCAATGTTTTAAGTTCCTCTGTTAGTACTTAATAACTAACAAATGAATGTTTTCCTAATTGAGGTTTCATCATCACTGAAACCGTCCATTAATGTAGACCAGAGGTAGCCTGGTTTTTTTTTTTTTTTTTTTTTTTAGGAGGGTCGGTGGAAATCTTCAAAAGACACGGAAAGGCCCGTACCTATCCGTGTGTGGTATTTTTACCCACTAAAACTACCGCCCTACACCTGTTCATTCATGGCCGGGATTCAGAAACTCGGTCAGTTGTAAGATTTGTATTGCAAATTTAGTGATTGGAAAGCGAGAAGATGGCAGAATCCTGAAACTAGACTAGAATGTTTAAGTTAGTGTACTTTTCTGTACTCCTGAACAGAGCTGAAAGCTGGATTTTGACAGACAAACTGTAAACCAGATTGACAGCAGGATAAATAATATTTTTTCCGAAGGTTTGCCTAGAGAACAAGAAGAGACTTCATCCCCAATTAGCGGATTAGGGAAGATCTGGGAGTCCTCCCGATGAAGGAGATTCTAGACGCTCCCCAAACGATCATACGCCATTTGGTGGAAGATCATGTCGACCGGGATCCTGGTATGACGCGCAGTATCCCTATCTTTGTAGACATCCTTAAGCATGGCAAAAAACTGGTTAGATGTTCATCTATGGCTGGTAAACACGATATAGTGACGCAATTTTCTTACGGACTATTCCTTATGGACTCTTATACAATAATGTTATTAATTAATGTACAATATTTACAGCTGAACTTCAGGCGATTTCACAGCACTTCATTTATCCATAGAAAATGAATACTCAAACATACTCATTTGTGCAGATTCAATGTCTGCTCTCCAGAGTCAATTAAATTTCAGTCAAAGCAGACCTGCGATAGACAAAATTCACAGCTATATAGGCATGCTAAAACATCTTTAAAAAAGTGTATTTAAATTTCTCTGGACTCCAGGACACTCAGGAATACCTGGAAATGAGGCAGTGGATAAAGCGGCTAAAGAGGCTGCTACAATGAACGTTCCACCACTCCAAATTTACGAACCGAAAGACATAAAGGCATTTTTAAGGAACGGTATCCAAAAAAGTTGGGATTCAATGTGCTTGAACGTAAAGTTGGGCTGACGTACCACTCACCAATAAACTAAGAAATGCTAAAAAAAACACGCAAACGTGGACACGTGCCATAAGGGGAAACAGAAGAGAAGAAGTGGTTGTTGCAAGAGTAATAATAGGACATTCCAAATTAACCTCCACTTAATCACAAAAGAGGACCAACCTATATGCCAACCTGTCAGTCCCCATTATCGATAAAGCATATAATTGAAGAATGCTCATCATTTCGTCAACCCTTCGAAAATAATAAAATTTCTCTTACAAGAGAATTGGCACTTAAAGACTCAGCAGAATCCATAGACAAAATTTCTGAAAGAAACTCAACTTTATACTAAAATATAATCCACCAATACCGAACAGTGTAAAAAGGAAATAGTCTACATTCAACTATCAAATGTCAAAGACAAGAAGATATATAAAATAAAAAGGGTGTAATAACCTAGATGTTGATCGCCCTGAATAATAATCTAATCCCAGACAATAAAATAAAAATTTACTTATTTGCAATTTTACTGTTCATAATTTTTATTGTTCTCTGTGGAGTAATTATTTTTTAGCATTTAAGAGAATTGGAAATAGATTAAGAATTCATTATATAACCATGAAGCATTGTTAGAGATCCAAAATCAGCATTCTTCGGTTTAGCAGTATCTCGCTAGAAGGGCAGCTCTGAGTGAAATTGGCAAAATTACAGGGAAGGAAGGTGGGGAAGCTTTGAGCCTACAGAAGGGAATATTCTCCTTTGATCCCAGAATGAACTTGTCCATTGTAGCCAAACTGCTACTGCCAATGCCAACCATGTCTCTTTACTTTGATAAAATTAAATATTCAAACTAATTTTTAATGGATGTAAAGTATTATTTACGATTTTTTTATCCTAATAGAATCTATGTTGAATTTAAAGAAAACAAGAGTAATCAGGCAAAATTATATCAACCACTTCTTATCCTTATAGTACAAGAGCTGGGAAGAAAAAAAGGCAGTTATCTCACTCCAATTTTTGATTACTTTAATGAAAACTAGGTATAATTACTAGTCAAAATTGATGAGTCTGCCAAGTATAGGTAGGGGGAATAAAAAATGGCGGCTGTTTCAAAACCTTAAAAAAACACTAATTTTTCATTCGGAGCTCTATATCTTAAAAACTAACAGCACAAAAAAACCTAAGAGCATATTATTTAAAGAAGAGTAAATTTGCTGAAATATTAGCCCTAAAAAAGCTATTTACGTCCAATAGTTCTCGAGATATAGCTTTTTAAAAAGCAAAATTTCTTAAAAATCTACTGCAAGATTAGTAGTTAGTTAATTAATTTTGAGAAATCTATATCTCAGGAACTATGTGACATACGGATATCTATTAGCACTCAAATTAAAGCTAGTACAATGGACTATAAACAAGTTTATTACCTTTACCTTTGTAGGAATAGTAGTTTTCCTGACATTTGCTCGAATAAATTGATTTATTAAAGTAACAGTAAAAATTGGGGTGAGATAACTGCCTTTTTTTCTTCCCGGCTCTTTTACTACCAGGGCATGGCGGGGAACTGGCATAACTACAAATAATTGCAGCATGGCTGTTATGACATGGGTAAAGAAACGTTGTCTCAGCGTCTTCAAAAATGCTTCGACCGATGATATTACTTTTAAAAATAGACTATCATTCAATCTTTTAGATTATGCCAATATTACGGAAAATTAACGGAATTTAATTTTTATAAAAATAAAAATTGAAGACTTTACTTTTCAGATATAAGTCAAAAATGTATACTTTTAAATTATTTTAAAACTAACTAAAACCGTAAATATCAAAGATGTGAGAAACTACGTAGTCTAATAAATTTAGGAAAAACGTGTATACTTTGTATAGATTGGTTCATATAAATTCTATTTTCAAAAAGAGTTTAAATTAATCTATTTTAATAAAAATTTGCTCCTCCTTCATAAATTGATTCCTGATTACTTCTTTTCTTGTTTTGATAGCATCACAAACATTTGAAACATTATTTAAAATAATTTTTAATCTTAAAATAATAGAATTTTCTGTAGAAGAGTAGTAGAGTAGATATTCATTTCAGACAGATAGTGGGGTGAATAGCAACCTCTTAATGTGATTCTCGCCTGATTCATATAATACATATTTCCTAACGAAAACACTGATTTCTGAAAATAATTAAAGGGACTTCAAAGTCTCGTTTTTTTCCCTCAATAATTAACAAGTACATTAGAAGTTACTAATCCAACTAAACATTCATTTGTAAATTCGATATACTGCGTTCCCATTGAAATTGTTCTGGCTTAGGCTTTGACATTGGTTGATGGCATAGTGCGGCTGCAGCCAATGGCAGAACCCATCTCTCTACCTCGGCTCTGGGACACAGGGCCAATTGAAGCTCAGCTTGATCAAAAATGTTCACGAATTGAATAGACGGACTTCCCATTGGCAAGGGCACTCAATGGAATATTCTTAAATAGAGCAAGTAAAAAATATCGTTTATTTCTTCATCATCTAATACAAAAAGAAAAAAAAACGCTTTTCTTCAAAATTCTTTAATGTGCAATCGATACGTTTCCCTTAATTGAATAATTTTGTTAAAGAAGGAGGGAGAAAAATTGAAGTAAGTTTCAGTGGGCTTACATAAAAAAAAAAAATTTTAAATTTAAAATTATCCTTATAAAGATGGACGGAGGGAGTTAGTGTCTGCATCGATTGGAAAATCATAAAAATATATGAAGATATTATCTGTAGTAACCAAAGCGAGAAGAACCACTAACATCATGATTGTTCTCTTGGCTCTGAGAAAATACTCCCCTCCGCTTTCTTATGGACCAAGTAAATGGTCAGTTGGATGTAACAGTGTAGTAGTAATTAATAGTAAATAGTTCAATAGAAATATTTCTGTTCGTCATCTAGTTGAATAAGCATACTTTTTTCAATTGAGTTAAAAATATTTAAATACAGATTGTAAATGACAGTAACAAATGTTTCAAATGGACGAAAATAAATTAAAAGTTGTTCCAAAACAACATTAATATCCCTTACCAGATATTAGATTATAAACTTAGCCCGCAGAAGCTTTTAATTAACTTCAAACTAGTGACCGACTGAAGTTTCAGTTTCGGCCACTTTCGGTCAAAAAACTAGGTTCAGCCGCTGTTTCTGTTCCGTCTAAAACTTCTGTTTCGGCTCAGCTGAAACTTGCATCCATGAATTGCTCGACTTTACTTAGGCACGTCCGGCATCGACTGGATCTTAGTTGGGATCAAAGAGTCCATTTCAAATGGTAACAAATATTAAAATTTTACAGCAGAATCGTTGAACAAAGAATCCTCTTTCGTAAAAAGGTGTAAGTATTAAGCAACAAAATATTATGTTTTTTTCTTCATTACTAAAAATATTGTACATTATTTATGATAAATTATGAAAGCGTTAAACAAAGGTTAATTAAAAGCATTCTTCAATTTCATTCATAATTTTTATTTTACAAAACCCTTTTCTTTTTTTATAATAACCAGGAACTTTATTTTTAGTATTTATTTCATTGTTTAGCTGAAAACACTTCCTATGGAGTTTTATTTATAAAAACACCTTTAATAGTTTTAGCTATATTTGTGGTATATATTCCCATCTTCCCATCAGGTTTTATGATCTCTGTTATAACAATATTCTCTTTAAACATTATATATGCTTCCAAACCAAAAACAGTTGAAATTTTTTTGAAGTTGCTTCCTATTGAGATTTTTTAAACAACTTTTTTTAATTTTAACAATGTTTGAAGTTTTTTTAAACGTTTTTGTTGTTACAATTCTAAAATGGAATATTAGATTGTGCTAAAATGTTAACATCATTGAATGATAGTTTTAAAAATAGAATTGGTTAATTGTATAAATAATTATCATCGTTAACAAAAGTGCAATTAAAAAATGCATAAAGTTAATACTAAGATAATATTGTCCGAAGATTTTAATTGTTTATAAAAAAAGTTGTTAATGTAATGTTAGTTAATAGAATGGAGTAATTACAGGGATCTTATAACCTGAAAAAGGGAGAAATACCCTCAAACATTATTAACATTAAAAGAGGTGTTTAAAAAATCTCAATAGGAAGCAATTGCAAAAAAATCTAAAAAATCTCAACTGTTTTTGGTTTGGAAGCATATATAATGT
>NW_027113993.1:2106749-2107786 GCF_000696795.3 Halyomorpha halys
TATTATGCACAGCCGGTCAAAGTCTTTAATCTCGTAACATACTAAATCGAATTTTATAGTTTCCATACCAAAAGTGAATTCATAAAATGATTGAAATCGACGAGTTAATTTTAAATTTCTGTTTTTAACATTCCCATAATTTGACCTAAATAATTGACAAAGTTTAACAAAAGGAGGAAGAACTTATGAAGAAAACCTAAAAATTTATAAATTATATTAAAAATATGCCAGTATCATCTCGGTGTAAATTTTTGCATTAACCGAACAGGTGGCATTAACCCTTCGACCGGCAGTGCACATGTAATATTTTAGTAGTGCAAAATCGGCTGAATGTTTCGATTAAGCGGACTGTAGCAGAGGGTAGGAGGAAGCACAGGAGAATAAATAGAATATGCCTAAAAGTGAGTTTTTGTATGGCTGATCCCCGCAATAAGGAACAATCTCGCTCCCTTCCGAGAAAATCCTTTAGGTAATAGCTAGGATTGGAGGTGAAGGGGACGTAAGGACGCTGATGTAGGGGAGATGAGAAGCCGCTTATAATCATAAATAGGAGGAGGTCCCGTGGGCTGCTTGGTCTAAATGAAGCAATCGTCTTCGTCCTCTGGGAATCCCCGCAGTTAGTTGGGGTCCGGGATACCTCTCATGCCTCTCTCTATTGTCGGAGCCTTCCATTATACAGGGGAACTAGTTGACAAAAGAGCATTCGCAACTGTATGGATTGAAATCGGCTGTATTCTTCGTCCTATCCACGAAACAATCTCAACAGGGAAGTGATAACAAACGTAAAGCTAGGATTCTTTCTCTATGATTTGTTTTGAGCGAACAAGCTGAAAGCATTTATTCACCTTATATAATAACTTTCATTATAACAGTTCCACCAAAAAAAAAATATTTTTTTTTTAAAATTTCAAAGTAATACGTTTTGTTTTAACTTTTTAAAAGCCACAAATGCCTGTTGAACAGATTCGATACTTAGGACTCCATCTTGACAAGAGACTTACTTGGAATCCACACACAAGACTGAAACGACAAGAAAC
>NW_027113993.1:2107836-2108092 GCF_000696795.3 Halyomorpha halys
AACGGGAACCAGTTCTCGCATTCCCCGACTTCGAGAAACAGTTTATGCTCACAACAGATGCAAGTGATTATGCTCTAGGAGCGGTGCTGGCACAGGAAACAGAAGAGGGAGAGCGTCCTGTGGCCTATGCCAGTCGGCACCTCATCACTGAAGCGGAAGCCAGATACAGTGTCTTAGAACGGGAACTTCTAGGAATCGTGTGGGCTGTGGAGCATTTCCGGCCCTATGTATTTGGAAGGCGCTTTAGGGTCCACAC
>NW_027113993.1:2108897-2110852 GCF_000696795.3 Halyomorpha halys
CTTCCCAAGATTTTCAAGTGTATATGAAACATACTACATATTTACCTATTGTATTATTTTGTACAGTTGTAAATTACATTAAATAAATAATTTAAAAAAAAAAAAAAATTTTAAAAGTGTTTTAAGGGTAGTTAAAAAAATGTCAACTATTGTGATACTGGAGTATTCCATCTAAGAGATGAGTCTTTTAAACGATTTTTGTGTTTTTATTATATTCCTCTCATCTACGTTTATAATATATATTTTCTTTAATAAAAGAAAATATATTTCCTCTAATCAAATTCCTTTTTTGTGGTATCAAGACCTTCAGTTATCACATTCGATTAAATCTTCGTCCCTATGAACTCAGGATATGTTATTTGTTCAGAAAACTCTTGTAAAATAAAATTTCGTAGTATGCTCCTTTCAGAAATGAATTCATAATTATTTTAAATGAAGCTCGTAAATCAAAATCTCATTTGAAATTTTGTTGCTGGAAAATTTCTCATTATCGAATATCTATTGATATTTTCTATTAGAGAATTTTCAGAACGTAATTGCAAAAAACTAAAGTGATAAAAAAAGGAAGATGGTTTGATTGCGGTCAAAAAGTAACTAAAATAGTACAAATACTATTTATTCTTATTTTATCAGCAAAATCAAAAACCCCTTCATGAACCGTATTTCACAACGCAAAACTGACAACGACTTTGGCGTCAGCACATGCGACCACCCTGGAATGGATTAAGGTTCGCACCGGGACAGCGCAGGAATTGAGGAATGCTGTCTCAGATTTAGAAAAATTCACCGGGGAGGTTGGTGAGTTAAATCATTTCATAAAAGGCGGAGATCACTTGATAGCAAGAATAGCGGCAAAAGAAGGGGAAACCCTGCTGAGCGGGGCAGATGCGATGTCATTGAGGGCGGCAGTGATTTGCCGGATAAAAAGAAACATCCTGAATCATATGCAGGCCGATCAGGAAACGTCATGGAGCCTGGTGAAGGAGAGGTTGAAAAAGTCGTTTGGCAGGGGGCAGATGGACACCGGAAGAGGACATTTACCGGATGTTCCGGGAAGAGAAGAAGGCGAGACAAAGCAACGGGCAGTTTGCTGGAGTCCTTCTCGCCCGTTTCAATCAAATCACGGATAAGATGAGGGAGACGATTTTATTTAGCGTCCTACTTTCCCTTTTTTTTGAAGCTTTGATTCTGACTCATCATAAGTGGTGCCGAAACCCGGGAAGTTCAGATCGTGTAATTCTATGGAAAATAATATTCTGAGAGCAGCGATCTTAACAGTACCAGACAATCCTCCTGCAATTACAATGGTTGAGTCACAAGATCAGGGGCTGCCACCATTACCAACAACTACCTTGGCAGCAGCACATGCAATCACCTTAGAATGGATCAAGGTGCGTACCGGGGCAGCGCAGGATTTGAGGAAGGCTGTCTCGGACTTAGATAATTTCACCGGAGAGATAGGTGAGTTGAACCATTTTATAAAAGGTGGCGACCATCTGATAGCACGCATAGCGGCTCGTACCATTCTAAAGGTACAACTTCGCATTCCTCCGCCTGAAGAGATACGGGCAATGCCTCGCCATATGCTCCTCGTTTCCACACTCATAACATTTTGTACGAGGGCATTGTGCCACCAAATGTCCAGTTCTGCCGCAACCATGGCACCTCCGATCCTCTCTCCTTACACTAACCTTTGGCTTGCTGCCTTGGTTCGGTCGTCTGTCTCCGGTCCCACTTCTTTCCCTTCTGCTGTCTCGAAACTATCTTCTTCTCCACGAGCTTGGTGTAGCTTTCGGTCGACTGTACGAGACCCTGGTCCAACCGGCCTCTTCGATTCCCGTCCTCGCCTCCTCTTCCCTCGCGCTGGCGTCTATCATCTCCTGCGCGCAGTCCATGAAAGTGCGATCTCCAGGCAGGCCTTCTCGTTTACCTGTCTCCCTGGCGAGTTGTACCTT